>NW_028173753.1:0-27211 GCF_963971535.1 Notolepis coatsorum | reverse complement strand
AGAGAGAGAAACAGAGAGATAGAGAGAAAGAGAAAGAGAGTGTGTGTGATGGAGAGATAACATTATAAAGTCTCGCAGAGGGAGAGGGAGGGAGGGAGGGAGAGAGAAAGAGGGAGGGAGGGAGGGAGGGAGGGAGAAAGAGAGGGAGGGAGGGAGGGAGAGAGAGAGGGAGGGAGGGAGAGAGGGAGAGAGACTTGTATTATGTTATTATTTGGATGTATGTTAAACTTGCTTTGGCAATAAGTACTTTGGTATTTCATGCCAATAAAGCCCATTTGATTTGAATTAAATGTAATTGAATTAAGGATAAAATATAAAATACACCCACAACTTAACCCCTCGCTCCTCCCCGCCTCCGCATCATTTCAGATCGTCATCCAAATGGAGCAAACGGTCCCGTTTCCAACAACATCTGATCTGGGAGCAGCAGGCTTCTCTCTGTATATCCAGAGGAGGAACAACATCTGATCTGGGAGCAGCAGGTGTCTCTCTGTATATCCAGAGGAGGAACAACATCTGATCTGGGTGCAGCAGGTTTCTCTCTGTATATCCAGAGGAGGAACAACATCTGATCTGGGAGCAGCAGGTGTCTCTCTGTATATCCAGAGGAGGAACAACATCTGATCTGGGAGCAGCAGGTGTCTCTCTGTATATCCAGAGGAGGAACAACATCTGATCTGGGAGCAGCAGGGTTCTCTCTGTATATCCAGAGGAGGAACAACATCTGATCTGGGAGCAGCAGGTGTCTCTCTGTATATCCAGAGGAGGAACAACATCTGATCTGGGAGCAGCAGGTGTCTCTCTGTATATCCAGAGGAGGAACAACATCTGATCTGGGAGCAGCAGGTTTCTCTCTGTATATCCAGAGGAGGAACAACATCTGATCTGGGAGCAGCAGGTGTCTCTCTGTATATCCAGAGGAGGAACAACATCTGATCTGGGAGCAGCAGGTGTCTCTCTGTATATCCAGAGGAGGAACAACATCTGATCTGGGTGCAGCAGGTTTCTCTCTGTATATCCAGAGGAGGAACAACATCTGATCTGGGAGCAGCAGGTGTCTCTCTGTATATCCAGAGGAGGCAGAGGCCTTGCATGAAGTCAACCGAGCAGCTGTGTTTATTATGTTTCTCGTGACCTGTGACCTCTTGGCTGAGGACTGACTTTCTAAACACCGGGGCCCTCATTTATCAATGTTGCGTACGCACAGATATGTGTGTAACCCGTGCGTACGATCGTTTCTAAGCAAAGTGTGGGACTGATCAATTTGAACGTGTGCTTGACTTCGTGCGTATATCTACGCACAGCTCGGACCGTACCTGGCGCCCGGCGGTAGAATATGGAGACTGCAGACACGGAAATAAGCTTTCGTGCATTAGTTTCAACACTGGCGTGTGTTCTGTATGACCCGTAATTCATTATAGTTAATTGTAAAATACCGACAGTAGTGTAATTATAACGGGCTCACGCACGAACAAGAGGTTGGCCTGCTTGTTTGGCACGGGGGGGGGGGCAGACGCAGAACACCCACCTCCAAACGCGATTAAATATTGTTTAAAATAAAAAGCGAAATACTATTATTTTGTGTCATGTTTCCAAATTAGATTGGTCACAACGAAATGCTTTCTACTTCAATTTGTTGGTTAGAATAGATTACCTCCGTTGAAACTTCACTGAGACTAAAAGACTCCCGCACAGACGCGATAATAATAATAATAGCTTCATTTTATATAGCGCCTTTCAAGAGACCCAATGTCGCTTTACATAGGGGAAAATAATAACAAAGTAACAAACATAGTGGACACAGACACAACATATAAATATGATGATGGGATTCAAGTTCGCGTTTTTATTGATCACATAGGCAGGCTATACATAGGCTACATGGCACGGTCCATCGTGATATTGGAGATGGATCGAGCAATAGACTGTTACTGTCTGTACCACCCATGTAGCTGTCAAAGCTGCATCACAAATGCAGTTATGTGAATAGAAAGGTTCTTGTATATGCTCTCGTATATAGGCTACCTAATACCGACATCAAAATAGATTGTATGCCTCTACAAATCATATGCAGGTAGAAAATTGACGGAAAATCCGTCGCGATTTGGAATTAAATTGACGGAGAACTTTAATCCCTGGGTATTAATCGAACGAAACGAAGAAAAGGCAGCATGGTTATTAATGACACCAATGGCAAACAGTGGTTAACGGTCTTTATTAGTGTTTGCGCTGCCCAGGCAGCAATGGTCTTTAGGAAGTTAATACATGTCTGTCAGCCTGTCGCGTATTTCTCCCAGGCGTTCGCTCGGCTTAGTCCACTCCTCCACATTTCATGGGGGTGTTTCATGACCATATATGGTTAATTACGGACGGTGCTATATGCAAATACGTAAAACCGTGCACGAGCGTGGAGCGTAGAACAAGTGGCATTTATCAACACGGAGTGTGCGTAGAACCTGTGTACGCACGTGTGATAAATCCAGATTTTTCTGTACGTACACACATTCTAAATTCTGTGGTTAAGAACGAAAATAGAACACTTTCTAAGAATTGTTGATAAATGAGGGCCCTGGCCTCTCTCTTCTGCTCGCTGTTCAGAGATGGGAGAGACTCTTTACTGGACCTGTGTGGGAAGTTCAACTCTCTACAGTGGGCACACCCAGCCCGAGGAGCCTGATGCAGGCCTACAGTGGGCACACCCAGCCAGAGAAGCCTCCTGCAGGCCTACAGTGGGCACACCCAGCCAGAGGAGCCTGATGCAGGCCTACAGTGGGCACACCCAGCCAGAGGAGCCTGATGCAGGCCTACAGTGGGCACACCCAGCCAGAGGAGCCTGATGCAGGCCTACAGTGGGCACACCCAGCCAGAGGAGCCTGATGCAGGTCTACAGTGGGCACACCCAGCCAGAGGAGCCTGATGCAGGCCTACAGTGGGCACACCCAGCCAGAGGAGCCTCCTGCAGGCCTACAGTGGGCACACCCAGCCAGAGGAGCCTCCTGCAGGCCTACAGTGGGCACACCCAGCCAGAGGAGCCTCCTGCAGGCCTACAGTGGGCACACCCATCCAGAGGAGCCTCCTGCAGGCCTACAGTGGGCACACCCAGCCAGAGGAGCCTCCTGCAGGTCTACAGTGGGCACACCCAGCCAGAGGAGCCTCCTGCAGGCCTACAGTGGGCACACCCAGCCAGAGGAGCCTCCTGCAGGCCTACAGTGGGCACACCCAGCCAGAGGAGCCTCCTGCAGGTCTACAGTGGGCACACCCAGCCAGAGGAGCCTGATGCAGGCCTACAGTGGGCACACCCAGCCAGAGGAGCCTGATGCAGGCCTACAGTGGGCACACCCAGCCAGAGGAGCCTGATGCAGGCCTACAGTGGGCACACCCAGCCAGAGGAGCCTGATGCAGGTCTACAGTGGGCACACCCAGCCAGAGGAGCCTGATGCAGGCCTACAGTGGGCACACCCAGTCAGAGGAGCCTCCTGCAGGTCTACAGTGGGCACACACAGCCAGAGGAGCCTGATGCAGGCCTACAGTGGGCACACCCAGTCAGAGGAGCCTCCTGCAGGTCTACAGTGGGCACACACAGCCAGAGGAGCCTGATGCAGGCCTACAGTGGGCACACCCAGCCAGAGGAGCCTCCTGCAGGTCTACAGTGGGCACACCCAGCCAGAGGAGCCTCCTGCAGGTCTACAGTGGGCACACCCAGCCAGAGGAGCCTGATGCAGGCCTACAGTGGGCACACCCAGCCAGCGGAGCCTCCTGCAGGTCTACAGTGGGCACACCCAGCCAGAGGAGCCTCCTGCAGGCCTACAGTGGGCACACCCAGCCAGAGGAGCCTCCTGCAGGCCTACAGTGGGCACACCCAGCCAGAGGAGCCTCCTGCAGGCCTACAGTGGGCACACCCAGCCAGAGGAGCCTGATGCAGGCCTACAGTGGGCACACCCAGCCAGAGGAGCCTCCTGCAGGTCTACAGTGGGCACACCCAGCCAGAGGAGCCTCCTGCAGGCCTACAGTGGGCACACCCAGCCAGAGGAGCCTCCTGCAGGCCTACAGTGGGCACACCCAGCCAGAGGAGCCTCCTGCAAGCCTACAGTGGGCACACCCAGCCAGAGGAGCCTGATGCAGGCCTACAGTGGGCACACCCAGCCAGAGGAGCCTGATGCAGGCCTACAGTGGGCACACCCAGCCAGAGGAGCCTGATGCAGGCCTACAGTGGGCACACCCAGCCAGAGGAGCCTCCTGCAGGCCTACAGTGGGCACACCCAGCCAGAGGAGCCTGATGCAGGCCTACAGTGGGCACACCCAGCCAGAGGAGCCTCCTGCAGGCCTACAGTGGGCACACCCAGCCAGAGGAGCCTCCTGCAGGCCTACAGTGGGCACACCCAGCCAGAGGAACCTGATGCAGGCCTACAGTGGGCACACCCAGCCCGAGGAGCCTCCTGCAGGCCTACAGTGGGCACACCCAGCCAGAGGAGCCTCCTGCAGGCCTACAGTGGGCACACCCAGCCCGAGGAGCCTGATGCAGGCCTACAGTGGGCACACCCAGCCAGAGGAGCCTCCTGCAGGCCTACAGTGGGCACACCCAGCCAGAGGAGCCTGATGCAGGTCTACAGTGGGCACACCCAGCCAGAGGAGCCTCCTGCAGGTCTACAGTGGGCACACCCAGCCAGAGGAGCCTCCTGCAGGTCTACAGTGGGCACACCCAGCCAGAGGAGCCTCCTGCAGGTCTACAGTGGGCACACCCAGCCCGAGGAGCCTGATGCAGGCCTACAGTGGGCACACCCAGCCAGAGGAGCCTCCTGCAGGCCTACAGTGGGCACACCCAGCCAGAGGAGCCTGATGCAGGCCTACAGTGGGCACACCCAGCCAGAGGAGCCTGATGCAGGCCTACAGTGGGCACACCCAGCCAGAGGAGCCTCCTGCAGGCCTACAGTGGGCACACCCAGCCAGAGGAGCCTCCTGCAGGTCTACAGTGGGCACACCCAGCCAGAGGAGCCTCCTGCAGGCCTACAGTGGGCACACCCAGCCAGAGGAGCCTCCTGCAGGCCTACAGTGGGCACACCCAGCCAGAGGAGCCTCCTGCAGGCCTACAGTGGGCACACCCAGCCAGAGGAGCCTCCTGCAGGCCTACAGTGGGCACACCCAGCCAGAGGAGCCTGATGCAGGCCTACAGTGGGCACACCCAGCCAGAGGAGCCTGATGCAGGCCTACAGTGGGCACACCCAGCCAGAGGAGCCTGATGCAGGCCTACAGTGGGCACACCCAGCCAGAGGAGCCTGATGCAGGCCTACAGTGGGCACACCCAGCCAGAGGAGCCTCCTGCAGGCCTACAGTGGGCACACCCAGCCAGAGGAGCCTCCTGCAGGCCTACAGTGGGCACACCCAGCCAGAGGAGCCTGATGCAGGCCTACAGTGGGCACACCCAGCCAGAGGAGCCTGATGCAGGCCTACAGTGGGCACACCCAGCCAGAGGAGCCTGATGCAGGCCTACAGTGGGCACACCCAGCCAGAGGAGCCTCCTGCAGGCCTACAGTGGGCACACCCAGCCAGAGGAGCCTGATGCAGGCCTACAGTGGGCACACCCAGCCAGAGGAGCCTCCTGCAGGCCTACAGTGGGCACACCCAGCCAGAGGAGCCTCCTGCAGGCCTACAGTGGGCACACCCAGCCAGAGGAGCCTCCTGCAGGCCTACAGTGGGCACACCCAGCCAGAGGAGCCTCCTGCAGGCCTACAGTGGGCACACCCAGCCAGAGGAGCCTGATGCAGGCCTACAGTGGGCACACCCAGCCAGAGGAGCCTGATGCAGGCCTACAGTGGGCACACCCAGCCAGAGGAGCCTGATGCAGGCCTACAGTGGGCACAGCCAGCCAGAGGAGCCTGATGCAGGCCTACAGTGGGCACACCCAGCCAGAGGAGCCTCCTGCAGGCCTACAGTGGGCACACCCAGCCAGAGGAGCCTCCTGCAGGCCTACAGTGGGCACACCCAGCCAGAGGAGCCTCCTGCAGGCCTACAGTGGGCACACCCAGCCAGAGGAGCCTCCTGCAGGTCTACAGTGGGCACACCCAGCCAGAGGAGCCTGATGCAGGCCTACAGTGGGCACACCCAGCCAGAGGAGCCTCCTGCAGGCCTACAGTGGGCACACCCAGCCAGAGGAGCCTCCTGCAGGTCTACAGTGGGCACACCCAGCCAGAGGAGCCTCCTGCAGGTCTACAGTGGGCACACCCAGCCAGTGGAGCCTGATGCAGGTCTACAGTGGGCACACCCAGCCAGAGGAGCCTCCTGCAGGTCTACAGTGGGCACACCCAGCCAGAGGAGCCTGATGCAGGTCTACAGTGGGCACACCCAGCCAGAGGAGCCTCCTGCAGGCCTACAGTGGGCACACCCAGCCAGAGGAGCCTGATGCAGGCCTACAGTGGGCACACCCAGCCAGAGGAGCCTCCTGCAGGCCTACAGTGGGCACACCCAGCCAGAGGAGCCTCCTGCAGGTCTACAGTGGGCACACCCAGCCAGAGGAGCCTCCTGCAGGTCTACAGTGGGCACACCCAGTCAGAGGAGCCTGATGCAGGTCTACAGTGGGCACACCCAGCCCGAGGAGCCTCCTGCAGGCCTACAGTGGGCACACCCAGCCAGAGGAGCCTCCTGCAGGCCTACAGTGGGCACACCCAGCCAGAGGAGCCTCCTGCAGGCCTACAGTGGGCACACCCAGCCAGAGGAGCCTGATGCAGGCCTACAGTGGGCACACCCAGCCAGAGGAGCCTCCTGCAGGCCTACAGTGGGCACACCCAGCCCGAGGAGCCTGATGCAGGCCTACAGTGGGCACACCCAGCCAGAGGAGCCTCCTGCAGGCCTACAGTGGGCACACCCAGCCAGAGGAGCCTGATGCAGGCCTACAGTGGGCACACCCAGCCAGAGGAGCCTCCTGCAGGCCTACAGTGGGCACACCCAGCCAGAGGAGCCTGATGCAGGCCTACAGTGGGCACACCCAGCCAGAGGAGCCTCCTGCAGGCCTACAGTGGGCACACCCAGCCCGAGGAGCCTCCTGCAGGCCTACAGTGGGCACACCCAGCCAGAGGAGCCTCCTGCAGGCCTACAGTGGGCACACCCAGCCAGAGGAGCCTCCTGCAGGCCTACAGTGGGCACACCCAGCCAGAGGAGCCTCCTGCAGGCCTACAGTGGGCACACCCAGCCAGAGGAGCCTCCTGCAGGCCTACAGTGGGCACACCCAGCCAGAGGAGCCTCCTGCAGGCCTACAGTGGGCACACCCAGCCAGAGGAGCCTCCTGCAGGCCTACAGTGGGCACACCCAGCCAGAGGAGCCTGATGCAGGCCTACAGTGGGCACACCCAGCCAGAGGAGCCTCCTGCAGGCCTACAGTGGGCACACCCAGCCAGAGGAGCCTCCTGCAGGCCTACAGTGGGCACACCCAGCCAGAGGAGCCTCCTGCAGGCCTACAGTGGGGCTGGGCGATAGGCCTAAAAAAAAAAATCTCGGATAAAAAAAAAGAAAATCCGATTTCCGATTTTAATCGATTATCTTTTCTCTTGAAAAATAGAAACGCCAAGGAAATCATTCAAATAACCTTTGTTTTTATTTGACACAAAAAAATGTCCCTATATACATAGACGCCTGCGCATAAGAGCACGCGATGCAGCTGCTCTATGACTATTGAACTTGGGGGAGCAAGGATATGATCTTGCTCCACCACTTTTTGATCATATGAAAAATATGATATACCCCCCCCAATATATAAATCTAAGCATAACTACGTAATTTCAATCAAATTAATAATACGCAATGACACTTAATAACACGTTTTTAAGTTTCCAAAGATTGCGAACCCCCCCCCCCCTGCCCCATTATGGTTTGATCCAGTTCCTCCCATCTCCAGCGCGTAGACCTTGGCTCACTGCCTCACAGCGCTGCAGTCTGGCTGCAGGCAGGAGTCAGTGTAAATATCAAAGCCCACAGAGTGTGTCATAATATTGGTGGCAGGCAGGCAGGCTTTTCCAGTAAGTTGTTCAAATAAAAGGATTATGTTAGACATAAGTTACTATTGAGTGGTAGTAGAACTTCTACGGTTCTACCACGCAATACATAAAAGTGTTTCACGGTCCCGAATTGCGATCTGGTCATACGGTTTCCTCGAATAAATAATAATAACGTTTCCCTCTCTGGTTGGCGTTAGCTTTAGTGCTAGCCGCTAACTAACGTTATCTAGATATGTGGTGTGAGCTCAGCTGGATGACGTTGACTTCATTTCCAAACGTTAACGCTATCGCTATCTATATGGCAGACGAGCAGGGCCGGATTAACGACGGCCGCGGCCCGTGGGCCTATAGTGACGAGGGGCCTCTATTTTTTTTTTTACTTTTTTTTTTTTTTTTTTTTATCGATGTCATGATTGTGCACTGCAGACTCAGGGAGGAGGCAGAGAAGGAGAGAAAGAGACACAAGATTTACAGGTAATGGAAATATATCTTTTTTCTCTTTCTTATTAAAAACTTGGCCTATTTGAAAGGAGATTGATTTAATAAAAATGAATGAGCGAAAAATCAATATACAGTGTATATACAGTATAATATATTATTATTATAGTAATTGGCTATCATACTGCAATATAAACTGAGTTTTATAGTGAAAAGAGCAGCTTTATTGGTCAAGATTGAAGGCTCTATATTGCAGGAAATTGCACGTACAGGTTCATTACATTTTAAAAAAAAGTCTGCCATGGAGGGGGTCGTGCCGGACCCCCTCCAAACCACCCCTTGCCTGTCAAAAAAATTAAAAATAAATAATAATAAAAAAAAAAAAATTTATAAAAATAATATTCTTGGTGGCTGCTAACACTTTCAACTATAACTAGGCGGCCATGCCTATATATATACAAAGTTACTCTTGATCAAACAAAGATGAATGTCCCTATTGGGATTAATAAAATGTAACTTTCACCAAACATCACTTTTTGTAAAATAAAAAGGTGACAATTTTTATTTTTTTAAATCTATTAAAATAAATTCAAATCGTCCTAAATCATTAATTCAAGCCCTAAGTGCAGGTACATGGTAATGGTGCATTTTATATAGCAGCGTTTAGGAAAAGCGCTTGTTCCTCACATTTGACCCGTTCACACACAGCTTATCCACAGTGCAGAGCTGACAGTCAAGGAGGATTAGTTTCTCCAATGGCTGACATCTCTGGCTCAGACTTCTAAACAAGTGAAATGAGGTCCGTCTCCCTCATCCTCTCTCTAGGATCTCAGCGAGAGGGTTGGACGGCCTGTGATATGTGTCAAACTCAGAGGACTGAGGAACTGTGTGTGACGTGAGATCTGATAGGCTAATCCAAATATTTACAGGAGCTATAATACATACATACATACAGTCCGTCAACCCCCCCCCCCCCCCCAGAGGCAGCGCCACTAGATGACAACGACCAGCGGTCCGGCTACATAACTGTATCTAGATGGTCACACAGGGAACAAACTTAACTTTTTGACTTACCAGCCATTTGGCTGGTAGATTTTAAAAACTACCAGCCATCCAGATCTTTTACCAGCCAAAAATTATAAATAGCTTTTTAGTATATCGCCATGTGTTATTATTACTATATAATACTCTTGTATGCTATTTTCAATTAATATCATAAACAACATAAGGAATATTAGCATAATTTTGAGTGGACTGAAGGAATGAGTCAGCGTTAATAGTTTTAAATGCAAATAATTTATTGCGAATTTATTTACAATATGGAAGCAAAAGAATTAAAGAACATATTAAAACAACTTCAAACAAGATAAACAAATCCATACTTGCCACCTACAAGGCAACAAGGGATGTTAGCGGAGTCTGTAATGCATCCAGCCTTGTATGGAATAATAATATAATAATATATAATATCATGCATTGTTATGTAAACAATTCCACTGGGTAGGCTTTACAACCATAATTAGCTGAAAGTGAAAGCCGACACACCTATATGAACATGCTGGACTAACGTTATAAAAAAAACACAATAAACGTGCTCGCACATCCAGGCGAAGTCCCTGTATGGTCTTGATTTTTTCGCTATAGCGTGGGCGTTACGGAATAGTATCCGCATTTTAGCCAGAGTCGACTCTGACAGCTTGGTCAACAGTCGTACAGTCGGAGCAGCCAGGAGCGGCGTAGACTGTGCTTTGTATCTAACAGAGCAGTCCCTGTGACAGCGTGACGTCTCGTGGCTTTTGATGGCTTCCAGTTTCATCACCGACGTCCCGATGACAAATGAATTTCGTTTTCTTTTATCCGTTGCTTTGGCACGACATGGTATACAAAACATTACCCCCCCCCTCAAATTTAAGCCATTCTCGTGGTTTCCCGGAATCAGATGTGTACCATTTCTGGCTAAATTTCCTAACTACACCGACGCTAGTAGCAGGTGCAGTGTTATCGGTGGTGCTGGTGGTAGCAACGGACTCGTCAACGTTAATGTTGTCGCCTGTTTTTCTTAATTTTGAGGGGGGACCCGGGGGAGCTACTCCGGGAATATGCCTCCACATATTTGGTCAAATCAAATGCAAAATTAAATATCAGAGCACAATCAAAAACGCGATTGCAGGGTTTTTTTGTAGGCTAAAGAACGGATGAAGACAGATCTCATGTGCGTCTCATGTTACAAACTTGATCTCGTGAGCAGAGCGCATCTCACACACACACACACAGTTTCACTTTCGTTTCAACTCACCACGCCCGCATCCAATAGGGTCCAGCTGCAGCCCCGGAGATTGTTCCAGATTGGGCAACTTCCGCCCGCTCCCACGACATTTCTCCCGCTCAGCTGGACTACTCCCTGCATCATATTAATGCCGACCCATGCAGTGGATTTTGTTGGCCGCCAGATGGCGCCCAGGCCTTAATTTATGACGGCCAAACATTAAATCTACACGCCTGTGGCGCTGGGCGTGTAACTATTTTGTACCCTGTGGTCACATCATCCCAAAATACAACCTTGACTTCCAGTGTTACGCCGACGACACCCAAATATACATCAGCACACAATCCCCCCACAGCCCTCCCCTCAGTCACATTGAGTCCTGCGTATCGGAACTACAAACCTGGATGACCCACAACCTCCTCAAACTTAACAGCGACAAGACGGAACCTTTCATCATCGGCACAAAAACCACCCTCACCAGATCCGGACCCATCTCACTCACCATCAACGACTCAACCATCTCGGCCCCGAAGCTTCGTATTCCAAAAAAAAATTGTGTGTGTATGTGTGTGTGTGTATGTATGTGTGTGTGTGTGTGTGTGTGTGTGTGTGTATTGAGCTTTGACTCAGTGGGGGTTGTGGTGGAGAGACACAACGAGTAAGATGCAGCCACTCTCTCCATCTCACCCTGACAGAGGAGCAGCCACCCTCTCCATCACACCCTGACAGAGGAGCAGCCACCCTCTCCATCTCACCCTGACAGAGGAGCAGCCACCCGCTCCACCACACCCTGACAGAGGAGCAGCCACCCTCTCCATCTCACCCTGACAGAGGAGCAGCCACTCTCTCCACCACACCCTGACAGAGGAGCAGCCACCCTCTCCACCACACCCTGACAGAGGAGCAGCCACCCTCTCCATCACACCCTGACAGAGGAGCAGCCACCCTCTCCATCTCACCCTGACAGCACAGAGGAGCAGCTGCTCGCAGTACAGGGGTTAGTGTGACAGCACGGCTCACAGTACAGGGGTTAGGGTGACAGCACGGCTCACAGTACAGGGGTTAGGGTGACAGCACGGCTCGCAGTACAGGGGTTAGGGTGACAGCACGGCTCACAGTACAGGGGTTAGGGTGACAGCACGGCTCGCAGTACAGGGGTTAGGGTGACAGCACGGCTCGCAGTACAGGGGTTAGGGTGACAGCACGGCTCACAGTACAGGGGTTAGGGTGACAGCACGGCTCACAGTACAGGGGTTAGGGTGACAGCACGGCTCACAGTACAGGGGTTAGGGTGACATCACGGCTCACAGTACATGGGTTAGGGTGACAGCACGGCTCACAGTACAGGGGTTAGGGTGACAGCACGGCTCGCAGTACAGGGGTTAGGGTGACAGCACGGCTCACAGTACAGGGGTTAGGGTGACAGCACGGCTCACAGTACAGGGGTTAGGGTGACAGCACGGCTCACAGTACAGGGGTTAGGGTGACAGCACGGCTCACAGTACAGGGGTTAGGGTGACAGCACGGCTCACAGTACAGGGTTAGGGTGACAGCACGGCTCGCAGTACAGGGGTTAGGGTGACAGCACAGCTCACAGTACAGGGGTTAGGGTGACAGCACGGCTCACAGTACAGGGGTTAGGGTGACAGCACGGCTCACAGTACAGGGGTTAGGGTGACAGCACGGCTCACAGTACAGGGGTTAGGGTGACAGCACGGCTCACAGTACAGGGTTAGGGTGACAGCACGGCTCACAGTACAGGGGTTAGGGTGACAGCACGGCTCACAGTACAGGGGTTAGGGTGACAGCACGGCTCACAGTACAGGGGTTAGGGTGACAGCACGGCTCACAGTACAGGGGTTAGGGTGACAGCACGGCGCACAGTACAGGGGTTAGGGTGACAGCACGGCTCACAGTACAGGGGTTAGGGTGACAGCACGGCTCACAGTACAGGGGTTAGGGTGACAGCACGGCTCACAGTACAGGGGTTAGGGTGACAGCACGGCTCACAGTACAGGGGTTAGGGTGACAGCACGGCTCACAGTACAGGGGTTAGGGTGACAGCACGGCTCACAGTACAGGGGTTAGGGTGACAGCACGGCTCACAGTACAGGGGTTAGGGTGACAGCACGGCTCACAGTACAGGGGTTAGGGTGACAGCACGGCTCACAGTACAGGGGTTAGGGTGACAGCACGGCTCACAGTACAGGGGTTAGGGTGACAGCACGGCTCACAGTACAGGGTTAGGGTGACAGCACGGCTCACAGTACAGGGGTTAGGGTGACAGCACGGCTCACAGTACAGGGGTTAGGGTGACAGCACGGCTCACAGTACAGGGGTTAGGGTGACAGCACGGCTCACAGTACAGGGGTTAGGGTGACAGCACGGCTCACAGTACAGGGGTTAGGGTGACAGCACGGCTCACAGTACAGGGGTTAGGGTGACAGCACGGCTCACAGTACAGGGGTTAGGGTGACAGCACGGCTCACAGTACAGGGGTTAGGGTGACAGCACGGCTCACAGTACAGGGGTTAGGGTGACAGCACGGCTCACAGTACAGGGGTTAGGGTGACAGCACGGCTCACAGTACAGGGGTTAGGGTGACAGCACGGCTCACAGTACAGGGGTTAGGGTGACAGCACGGCTCACAGTACAGGGGTTAGGGTGACAGCACGGCTCGCAGTACAGGGGTTAGGGTGACAGCACGGCTCACAGTACAGGGGTTAGGGTGACAGCACAGCTCACAGTACAGGGGTTAGGGTGACAGCACGGCTCGCAGTACAGGGGTTAGGGTGACAGCACGGCTCACAGTACAGGGGTTAGGGTGACAGCACGGCTCACAGTACAGGGGTTAGGGTGACAGCACGGCTCACAGTACAGGGGTTAGGGTGACAGCACGGCTCACAGTACAGGGGTTAGGGTGACAGCACGGCTCACAGTACAGGGTCTGTTGTCCCCTCAGCCATCACACTGTTTAACACATCAGGCGAGGACAGAGGCTCAATGGGACAATGTGCAAATTACCGTCATTTATTGATCTATTTTATTGCTGCTACCCTTTTAACTTAAGTACTGATTCTGTTGTTTGTCCACCGGTGTTTTATTAATTTTACTCTTTTATTATGTGTCCATTTATGTCTTAACGTATGTCAACCATGAGAGCAAGTTTCAAGTTTGTTTATTAATTGTCACAATAAAATACACATGAAATACGGTGAAATGCTTTGTTCTGTATATGAGCCCCTGAGTGTGCTTCCTACAGTTAAAAAAAAATTATTTGTAAAAGTATTTGACTGCAAGCAATTTATTGACTGCAAGCAATTTATTGATAAGCGACGGGCGTATTAGACACATCATTTAAGATATAGTTTATGCGTTTGCAAATGTGCTCGCCCTCTCATTGACTAGAGTGGTGGCATCCAAGCGATAAATAGTGCACCCCCTGCTGGCAACCAATGTGTTAATAGCAGACTAGATACACTATTTTGTCATCATACTGTATATTTCCACAAATTAAATCATTATATTCCTGAGACGTACAAACCTATTGATATTTAAATTCAGGAGACACAACTGGAGACAAAAGGTTTTATTAAACAATATACTAGTATAAAAAGAACAAAAAGAAAGCAGGATTAGTGAACGAGAGAATGCAGCATGTCAAACGACACGTGTAAGCTACTGATGACGTAGCGAGCGGTGTCCCATTTCCTAGGTTAAAGATGTCAACCCCCACCCTGCGTGGCTCTGCTTTGAAGGGACACCAACAGCTGAGGGCACTCCAAACCTAGGGGGCAGGGCCATGGGAAGGGAATTAGGATTGGGCCTAAGTGCAAACATGTGTGTGTGTGTTGTTTTATTAAGGCAGGTCTTTGCTTTCGGACTAGTTCAATGCCAAGCTAATACTAGGGCCTCGCAGACCCTGCCACCTCATGCCTCGTCTGACCTCTCAAGTACGGAGCTCTTGTTATTCCCTGCTGTGTTCTACTTGTCAGCTTACTTCAACTGTACTATGTACTGTATTTGGGTGGTATTCTACCTGGTGTAGAATTTGGGGGATTTTTTGGTTTAGCGAAGTCGGAAACACATTGGGATTTAAAAGTAGCCTTCTTCAGAGAACAACTTTACATGAACTGTTCTGGAAAAACAAAAACAAAATGTGTGGGGTGGGGGTGGGACAGCCCTGGTGGGGGCTGGATGGATATGAAGCAAGCAGGGAAAGGTGAAGGGTAGGAGAGAGAGGGGTGGGTGTGAGAGAGAGAGGAACAGAGAGGCAGGGAGGGAGGGGAGGGAAGGAGAGAGAGAGGGTGGGAGGGTGAGAGAGAGAGAGGAACAGAGAGAGAGGGATGGAGGGAGGGGAGGGAAGTAGAGAGAGAGAAGGATGTAGGGAGGGGAGGGAAGGAGATAGAGAGAGGGAGGGAGGGTGAGAGGGGAGGGAAGGAGAGAGAGAAGGATGTAGGGAGGGGAGGGCAGGAGAGAGAGAGAGGAACAGAGAGGCAGGGAGGGAGCACCCGAGTCCCAATAAGAGCTGGTTCCCAGAGGGCCCCGTACTCACTGCACCACCGAGTCCCAATAAGAGCTGGTTCCCAGAGGGCCCCGTACTCACTGCACCACCCGAGTCCCAATAAGAGCTGGTTCCCAGAGGGCCCCGTACTCACTGCACCACCCGAGTCCCAATAAGAGCAGCTGGTTCCCAGAGGGCCCCGTACTCACTGCACCACCGAGTCCCAATAAGAGCTGGTTCCCAGAGGGCCCCGTACTCACTGCACCACCCGAGTCCCAATAAGAGCTGGTTCCCAGAGGGCCCCGTACTCACTGCACCACCGAGTCCCAATAAGAGCTGGTTCCCAGAGGGCCCCGTACTCACTGCACCACCGAGTCCCAATAAGAGCTGGTTCCCAGAGGGCCCCGTACTCACTGCACCACCCAAGTCCCAATAAGAGCACGCTGTACTGTAAGATAGTCACAGTCATGCTTAGTTCCTTTTCAATGAGACTCACATTCCTCATATGATTCAATCATACGAATCCCTCGAACAAACGCCAGTCCAATTGACCGCTACAGTCTACACACAAACAACAAATCTCTAAGGTAACTGGTCATACACACACAAATAATGATCATCTTTTATCTGTGATAGTTTGAAAGCCATTGCATACTTAAATAACAGGCATGTTATTTAATCTAATCGAATTTAATCGAATGATCAGTATAAGGCACTACGAGGTGTCCGTTAACACTTTGAGTGCCAGCGACGAGATTTCTCGTTAGTTCATGCCAACCGTTGAGTGCCAGCCGACGAGAGATCTAGTTTTTAATCCTCTTTTTTTTTTCTTTTTTTTTTTAATCGATTTCCATTCATTTGTCATCAATCTAGCCTCACGTTACCAGTGATCGGCTCTCCGGATGGTACTGCACCCCTTTGGATTGGATTGAATGAAACGCATGGAGAAAAAAAAAGTCCTGCTTCCACATTTTACTTGTCAGACAAGTAACCGGAGACGATCCAAGTAATCGCCCACCACCAGAACAGCGGAGAATATGTGTTTACAGTACCCAGCGTTGGATCAATAAACGCGATCGATATTTGGAATGGCGATCAGGAATTGGAATAATCTTTTTGGAGAACATCTGATCTGAGGTAAGGAATCTATTTGACCAGGGCCCCGTTCCCCGTACCTGGATAACTGAGTTAGCCGGATAACTTTCGGTCAAGTCTGACTTAAGCCGGACTTTCCCATTCCCCGAAGCTGGATTGTCTAAATCACCATGACAACAGATCAAAAAGTTTGAGCCTGGTCGAGAGCATGGTTTAAGTTCAAGTTAGCCGGATGAACCATAGCCACGCCCACGGAAAGAAGTGACAGCCCGTTTCCTGAAATTATTCCCACAGTCTACGATCTGCATTATACCATTCTGAATTATGTTTTTGTGCTCCATTCTTCCAGAGGGGGCTTTTGAAATGTAAAATAGACCCAAAATGCTGATACTAAATTCACTTTGTCCTAAATAATGCACGTTATATTATACCGTGGCGCTCGCTCGGTGCGATGTACACATTATGTGGTTATTTTAACAACGCGCAGCATTGCAAATGTGAATCCCGCGGGGATATCCTTAATGATTGAAACCTATCGCTCGTTTGGCTCTGATTCCTTTCATATTCTCCGCTGTGGATGAGGAGCGAGGAAGGAGAGGAGCGCCTGGATTTTGTTTCATTCAAGCATAAAATTGAAGTGTCTATGCGTGGATTGTGGATTTTGTGTGATATTGTAACTGGGATTAAAATGTCTGATGAGATGCGCTGTTTGACGGATTTGAGAAATTGAATGAGTCGTTGACGTCACATTAATGAATGAGAATAAAGAGATAAAACTTCATTCAAAATAAAGAATATTCTAAACACGGGTCTCTCGTTCATTAATGTATAAACAATGAATTTATCCCATCTGGCACAGTGGCGCAGCGGTAGTGCACAATCCTGGCAACCGGGCGACCGGTGTTCAAAACTCCGTGTTTCCAATATAATTTTTTGGAATATAATATTAATGATTATACGCAGAAGTAGCCTAGTTTTAAGTTAAAATATTATAAATCTACATGCATTGAGGATGTCATTCTTTATATAGCTCTCAACGTGCACCAAATTGAATTATTCCTACATTGCAAAAAGAAGGAAAAGACTAGGGATTCGAACCCGGGCCGCCTGTGTGAAAGTCAAAAGCAGACACCGTTACACCACAGTGTAGATAAGTAAAAGATCCACCATACATCAATCAATGGGTAAGAGAGCCGTGTCCTTATTCCGTATAACAGTTTAACTAATTATTTTCGCTAGCAAGATCTCATTTGATTATCCATTCCATAAACCTACTGCCAGCAGGCAAGTTTAAAGAAATATAATCTGATTGATTGGGGTAATGAGGGACTTAAAATTAGCCTATAGATAACGCATTTAACTTGTCGGCGAGGCGATTGAGCCGTAATGCAATCTGTTAATAAAGTTTTAAATCAATTAATCAATCAATGCCGTTAAAAAATCAGGATCTCTGCTATCGATACATGATGGCTTTTCAACTGAAGCGGCCGCCCGCACTTATCCTGGGTCTCAAGTCTGGTTCTAGTTAACGAGACTGAATCCACCTTCGAGGAACATGAAAATCCCGGCTTCAAACATCGGGTTAACTGAAGCTGGATAATGGGACTCTTGATCGACTTAGTTGAACCAGGTACGGGGAATAGGGCCCAGTCTTGGGATAATCAGAGCTATTTTCACCTATATATCAGTGTGTGCCCTATGTGTGTGTGTGTGTGTCTGTGTGTCTGTGCGATCAGGAAATAAGATAATCGATTTTATAGCCCGCTTCTATAGCGTGCATAAGTACACATATACTATCGGTAATCTAGCGTTTATTTGAAAACGATTCATAAATAGGCCGAAAAATGACAACGTGTTTTGTGTATTCCAGTGTATTCCAGTAAAGGGCGATTATCACAGAATCTTAATTTTTTTCTGGAACTTTCAAAAAACTAGCGTTTTTCAAAATGGTATAAAACGGAAATGAACCGATTAAAAAACAATCCGTTTCGACAATGTTGACTGCAAACAAGTCATTGATAAGCGACGGGCAGATTAGACACAAGATATAGTTTATGCATTCGCAATATGAGAGCTCTGTCATTGAAGTGGGTGGTGGCACGCAACAGGGTTCCGGGGCACCGGAGGCGTGGCACTGAAAGTGTTAATACTTGTGATGCATACATGGACAGTTATGAAATGTCCTCACAATACTGGATGCCTTAAAGGGGAACTACGTCCAATTTAAGAATGTATTACATGTTATTCCTGTGGTCTAAGACAGTCCAAAAATATTAGTGAAAGTCTGAAGCTGATCCATAGACAATGAATTGGGCGAGATGGGAAGATGAGACTGAGTATGATGATACATTTTCCATTTCAGACCTGAGAACACTACAATAGAATAAAGCAATTTTGTATATATATTTAATATAAAAAAAAACGTCTGTGGCTCTACAAAATCAGTCTCCCATGCATTGTCAATGGAGCAGCTGCAGCTTTCATACCTGATGACGTCACACGATTGATTCTTACTTCTCATGGTGTCTGGCTTTGGGAGAGAGAGTAGTTCTCAGAGACTTTGAGGGGGGGGGGGGGGGCGAGACAAATCCACTTGAGTGAAAGCAAGGACCACTTCACCGACTTTCAACCAGTACGGGGGACGCGTGATAATCGGACATAAAACGTACCGATGTGTTCCGTGTGTCGAGTGCTCGTCCGACTCGACCCCGGAGACAACTCTGCATGACATCACCGGGCGGAGAGAGCCAGCCTCTGGTGACCCGCAGACACTATCTCATCCACTATATTCAACTGTCGTTGAACTGCCCCACTTCAGTTGTGTTGAAGGTTGAATAAATAATGTCTGCAGTTCACTAAAAGGCTTGAACTGAGAGAGGGGGGGGGGGGGGTGCAGTCAAGTAGTCAAGTATTATGTCCTCCTCGCAACAGAACAAATATCATAACATAACAGCGGAAGAGGTTAAAGGCCTCGTGAAATCAAAATAGATGTTTATGTTCTTTTATCACATAATGTCTTGCACCGATTGTCACTTGTAAATCAGTTTCTATCCCAACAATGACAAAAAAAGTTGTTTTGTAGACCTGTATTCCTAATGGTATTTTAGCGTTGGTAATTTCCTGGATGATAAAAAGATCTTGACGAGTCATCCTGCAAACGGGGGCATATACTAATTTAGCATCCGATGAAATGCTTTCTAGAATGACATTTACAGCACATTGTAACTGAGCCAGCACTCTGCCTCGCATGTTCAATATTAGCTTGATAGGTAATGGGTCGACCATAATGCACATTCAGCGCCATTGGCTACTGTAAACGCCAATCAATATCCACGACAAGTCCCTCCCCCTAGCTTCCTGTTTGTACAGGAATTGCATAAATAATATGTGGAATCAAATAGCATTCTGCTAGCCGTTTTATGGGGACTTCAAGTGACGTTTTGATTCAGCGGACTGGGCCCTGTGAAGCTAGCGTCAAAGGGGTTAGGGCTTTCGACGTGGGCATTGGGTGGCTGACTCACCCCCTCCGCACCCAGGGAGCTTTATTGATTGTGGAGGCTGTGAGGAGCCGAGGGGGAGGGGTGCTGTGATTAGCATTACCTCGTTAGGGGGTGCTTATGGAGTTAATACACTGCCCAGAAACCAGCGTCGCTTTCCACTGAGCTCCATCGATGAGGACAAGTACATCCATCTATGCATGTGTGTGTGTCAAAGGCACACACACACACACACACACACACACACACATACATACACACACACACACACACACACACACACACAGCTGCCGGGTGTATGTGATTAGGGTCTCAGCAGTAGAGGTCTGCATTTGGCTCCAGCATCGACCACTGAATCGACCACCTTACATCACCCACTGACCACAGGGCATGGAGATGCAACAGGTAGCACGCACCCACGTAGGCTGCCACACACACACACACACACACGCACACACACACGCGCACACACACACACGCACACACACACACACACACACACACACACACACACACACACACACACACACACACACACACACACACACACCCTTCTTTCCCTGACAACAGGCCATGGTGCGTGCTTCTCTAATCAGGTTCATATGGAGGTAACAGGTGCCTTTGGATCAACAAGTGATGGGGTCCGGTAGCGAGGCAGGGTTCTGCTCCTGCCTCCTCAGACGAGCCCTCAGCAACCCGGAGGGAGCCAATCAGGTCACATGGAGCTAAAGCCCGCCTCAGCAGGAGAACAGTAGGGATGGGGACCGAGTCCGGTACTTTTAAGGGTATCGACCGACCGAATCACGTCGGTACTACCGAGTACCCATTCACCTGAGATCCACCGGTGCCACATTTCGGTACTGAAAAAAAATAAAAATAAAAGTCTGATGACGTCAACGTTTCGTTTACCGCGAAACGAACCCTATGAAGTGTGAAGTGTGCCGCACGTTCACGTCAACGCTCACGTGCACAATACACACTTACCTAGGATTCCACTTGAGTCAACAACAACAAAGCAGTCGGGGCGATGGGCTGGCGAGCCGAACACGGTCGCAGGTGTGGTTACACTTTACAAAGCTGGATGCAGACAACGCTCACTGCAATATTATATATTATATATTGTTCTAAATAAATAATAATGATAATAAATTATTTGGATATATTTTTTTTTACAACTGAGGTAGGTAGATTAAGTTCTTTTAGACTAAAGTACCTAAAAAAAAGTATTTTACCAAATGTATTTTATGTAAAAAAAAAAGAAAATAATTTTATTATAATATATATTTTTTTTAACAATAAAGTTTCGTTAAATCTTTGTCAAAAAGTGCAGTCCATGTCAATAATGAGAATATATAAAAAGCAAGTATTTCACAATATATCTCTGACGTCAGGATATTTAGTGAGTAGTATTTAGGGGTGGCATTTTTAATACTACTACCTTTGTACTTTTGTAGTACAGTGTCTTTGTATTTTAACCTTTAGTATTATGGATATTAAACATGCTGGCAGAGTACATGCATCCATGTTGTTGTGAACATTGTAATTAAATAAAGAAATTCCCTATCCATAGTCGCTGTGAGAAAAAATTAAATTAAATAAATTCCCATGACCTTAACTGACAACCAACAGGAACCAACCAATTTATTTTGTTAGGCCTCGTCACTGTTTAGCATGAAGAGCATGGTATGGGTTAATGAACAGGGTGTGGTGCAGGTAAGGTGCTTCATTATCTAACAAAGCAGAGAGGCCAATACAATTTAAAGCAGCATTTATTTATCCTGATTATTTTGAAAAGAAAAAACCCTTGTGTCTGCGTTTTTATCCCTCCGACACGTCGGGCTCCTCTTCTCCGCACGGCGTCCCACCGCAGCCGTGACCTTTGCCCTCCCAGCCGACGAGCTGTGGGTCATGGTGCAGAGTGTTGAAACCCGGCCGGGGCTCGTGGGATCGGGTGCCCTACTGTCACGGCAGCAAAGGTCGGGTGCTGTAGGAGGTCACTGGGGGTGCGGGGGGAGAGGGAGTGGGCGTGAGAGATACCGGCACCTGTGGAGCGGTAACTAACGGGACCTTCTTTCTGTACTTTAGTCTCTACAAATGTAATCTACTATTTACAACAATTTGTTAATATATATATAATATTGCAGCAAGCGTTTTCTGCATCTAGCTTTGTAAAGTGTAACCACACTGTGTGTTCGGCTCGCCATCGCCCCGACTGCTTTGTTGTTGTTGACTCAAGTGGAATACCAGGTAAGCGTGCATGTTGACGTGAACGTGCGGCACACTTCATAGGTTTCATTTTGCGGTAAACAAAACGTTGATGTCATCGGACTTAATTTTTTTTATAATAATCTGTAGTACCGACGTGATTCCGTCGATAGCCTTAAAAGTACCGGATTCGGTACCCATCCCTAATAGTAGCAAGAGGTTACTTTGTTACTGTACTGTACTATGGACCTGGCAAAGATATTGGTGCAAAAACAGGAGACCACCCAGGGCTCCAGACTAACGGTTTACATTGGTTGCACCAGTGCACCTAACTTTTTCATTTAGGTGCACCAGCACATAATTTAGGTGCACCCAAAAAAGATTCACAGCACCTTTTGCCGCTGCAATAATACATTTTAAGTAGGGATGTCCGATATTATCGGCCGATATTGGCATAAAAATGTGATATCGGAAAATATCGGTATCTGTTTTCAAATCTTTTTTTTATTTATTTTTTTACATTTATTTAACCTTTATTTACACAGGCAAGCAAGTAAGAACAAATTATTATTTTATTTATTGTTAAAGTATGCATAATGTTGTGTTAATTACACGACAAGAGATATGTAATGTTAATTACCTGAAATTATTCCGTTTTTGGGGGGGGGGGGGAAACCCTGCATATATCGGTATCGGTTGATATCGGTATCGGAAATTAAGAGTTGGACAATATCGGTATCGGTAAAAAAAAGCCAATATCGAACATCCCTAATTTTAAGTGTTACCTTTACCATTTCCTTTTTTGTCAGTTCCCATACACATTAGTAATTTCTTAAGATGTTATGTAAATAATTGTTTTACATTGTATTACAGTAGTTAGCTCACAAAGTCCAATCCTTCACTTTTTTATGTCTATTTTAACACATTCAGCTCAGCTCCAGTTAGAGCTGTCCCCCTAAATAGGGAGGTGTAGTCTGACGTCACTTTGTGTACAGTCTCCTCGCTCCATCTTTACACACCAGGCCCGTTATCACCTCTCTGCCTGTTACCACGGCTTCATCCCAGACAATTCCCAGACGGTCTACATTTACATCTACATTTATCCAAAGCGACTTACAGGTTCTGTACGACAAGTCAGCAGGAAGGATACAACTCTTTCAGCCGAGTAACAATGTTCATCAAACAGTGTTGAAACGTGGGTGCTGCAGTGTTGGAGTGCAGAGTAGTGAAGACATGTTAGTATGGTAGGTAGTAATGTAGGCGATGACGATTATTTAGTGTCAAAGTTCACGATAGCATGATAGCTCCCTGCGGCCTCACAAAAACATCTGGTTATTTCATGCAAGTGTTTTTGCGTCATTGTGAGGACAGATGAAGAGGAGATATTTTCTAAAACATTGTTGGCGTGGATGGGATTCATGAAAACGAAGGAGGGGAAAACCCCGGTCACAAACACCACGTGCAAGTAGACGAGGCCACAGTCAACCAAGCTGGTGCATTAAAGATGATCTTAAATGAAGATAGTATCTTCATTTAAGATAAGGTGTTTGGCGTGAGGATCATGCACAGCAATGATGACAACAACACAGGTGAAAACACCCAAACCCTGCAGGCTGGTACGGCTCTCATTCATCAAGCTTCACGTTCTACCATCTCGGAGCCGTCTGTCAGACTCACAGCGGACTCTTTTATCCAGAGCACCTTTCAACTCTGGCAGTGAAGTAACAATGATGGTCAAACAGTGAAGTAACAATGATGGTCAAACAGTGAAGTAACAATGATGGTCAAACAGTGAAGCAACAATGATGGTCAAACAGTGAAGCAACAATGATGGTCAAACAGTGAAGTAACAATGATGGTCAAACAGTGAAGCAACAATGATGGTCAAACAGTGAAGTAACAATGATGGTCAAACAGTGAAGCAACAATGATGGTCAAACAGTGAAGTAACAATGATGGTCAAACAGTGAAGTAACAATGATGGTCAAACAGTGAAGCAACAATGATGGTCAAACAGTGAAGTAACAATGATGGTCAAACAGTGAAGCAACAATGATGGTCAAACAGTGAAGCAACAATGATGGTCAAACAGTGAAGCAACAATGATGGTCAAACAGTGAAGTAACAATGATGGTCAAACAGTGAAGTAACAATGATGGTCAAACAGTGAAGCAACAATGATGGTCAAACAGTGAAGTAACAATGATGGTCAAACGGTGAAGCAACAATGATGGTCAAACAGTGAAGTAACAATGATGGTCAAACAGTGAAGCAACAATGATGGTCAAACAGTGAAGCAACAATGATGGTCAAACAGTGAAGTAACAATGATGGTCAAACAGTGAAGCAACAATGATGGTCAAACGGTGAAGTAACAATGATGGTCAAACAGTGAAGCAACAATGATGGTCAAACAGTGAAGCAACAATGATGGTCAAACAGTGAAGTAACAATGATGGTCAAACAGTGAAGTAACAATGATGGTCAAACGGTGAAGCAACAATGATGGTCAAACAGTGAAGCAACAATGATGGTCAAACAGTGAAGTAACAATGATGGTCAAACAGTGAAGTAACAATGATGGTCAAACAGTGAAGTAACAATGATGGTCAAACGGTGAAGCAACAATGATGGTCAAACAGTGAAGCAACAATGATGGTCAAACAGTGAAGTAACAATGATGGTCAAACAGTGTTGAAACTTCTACAGTCCTGAGTGCATCGTAGTAAAGACATATTAGTATAGTAAGCAGGGGTGTAAAGTACTTGAGTAATTGTACTTCGTTACAATACTTAAGTACTGTTTTTATGGATTTATACTTTACTCTAGTATTATTAGGTGTGTATACAGTACTTGTACAATTACATTTCAGAGAAAAAAAAACACACTTTTTACTCCTTACATTTAAAATGCAGACCTACAAACTACAAATCTCGCAGGTCCAACTATTTTAATTAGTATATTTGTTTCTCTGGCCGAACTAACGTTAACGCTATTAACTCTTTCACGGCCATACCCGAGTATAGTCGGGTTATCTCGCCAACGGTTGAGCGCCAGAAACCCAAGTATACTCGGGTTTTGATCCTTTGATATTTTCCTTTGATCCGCGTTCTATACGGTCAGCCGGAGCCCTCTATGTGTCTATGATTCATCTGCCTACGTTGGAATTGCAATGACGATCGAATATCACCAGGTGGCAGTATCGCCTACCTTTTGAATTCTGATAGAAAGGCAACAGGAGAGACAATGAATGAACTGGACTATTGAGACTCGCTCTGAGGGGGAGGAGCTCCTGCAAAGCAATCGCTAGCAGATCTGCTCGCCTCAAAACCTATAGTGTCCCGTAAACACGTGTAATTACAGTACATATAAACTAGTAATCGTGATCGCCGATGGGATCATTGGAATTATTATTTTTGGAGTACATCCTGGCTAAGGTAAGGACCCCCTATGTCTATTTGACCAAACCTGAAACATGTTTCTGTAACGATCACAGTGGATTACTTTACCGGACATAAACCAAGCGTTTTCTAACGATCGGATATTCGGGGTAAGACTACACCCCCCCCCTTGATGATTTTGTGAAGACACATATGTACATGTTATATACCTTAGATCTGGGAGTATTTGAGGTTTCAGGGAATCAACCAGAACGATTCGGGCTTATTGCATAATCAATGGAAAAATACTGGATTATTCCGGAAATGGGGCAATGTGTAGCGTGTAACAAACTACAGTGTGTAGAAATGAGCTGATTAGTCAGTGATGGACTATGAACAATGCCTGTAAAATGAGCCATACTATAATTGTCTCCATAGCTATAATACAGAACACGACGGGTCCGCAAACAGCGCAGATGGCGAAAGGTAGTGGCCGTGAATGAGTTAATCGTGCGGCCGCGCTTTATTTAAAAACAGCCAATCAAATCCCCATCAATGGAAAATGAACCCGCCCATACCCATGCTGATTGGTCAATAAACTTCATTCATTCATTCATATTGATTGAAGAAGTGCGTTTCTAGTCGTCGGGTTTCGGCTGTCTGTCCTGACTGTGGTGGGAAGGTCGTTCCACTGTTGTGGAGTGAGGACTGAGAACAGTGGGCTCTTTGATGACCCCCCAGGGCTGGGATAGGAGGGGGTTCTGACCCCCCAGGGCTGGGATAGGAGGGGGTCTGACCCCCCAGGCTGGGATAGGAGGGGGTCTGACCCCCAGGGCTGGGATAGGAGGGGGTCTGACCCCCAGGGCTGGGATAGGAGGGGGTCTGACCCCCCAGGGCTGGGATAGGAGGGGGTCTGACCCCCCAGGGCTGGGATAGGAGGGGGTCTGACCCCCAGAGCTGGGATAGGAGGGGGTCTGACCCCCCAGGGCTGGATAGGAGGGGGTCTGACCCCCCAGGGCTGGGATAGGAGGGGGTCTGACCCCCCAGAGCTGGGATAGGAGGGGGTCTGACCCCCAGGCTGGGATAGGAGGGGGTCTGACCCCCCAGAGCTGGGATAGGAGGGGTCAGGCACAGTGAGTACCCCCCAAGCTGGGATAGGAGGGGTCTCAGGCAGCAGTGGAGTGACCCCCAGAGCTGGGATAGGAGGGGGTCTGACCCCCCAGGGCTGGGATAGGAGGGGTCTCAGGCAGCAGTGGAGTGACCCCCCAGGGCTGGGATAGGAGGGGTCTCAGGCAGCAGTGGAGTGACCCCCCAGGGCTGGGATAGGAGGGGTCTCAGGCAGCAGTGGAGTGACCCCCCAGGCTGGGATAGGAGGGGTCTCAGGCAGCAGTGGAGTGACCCCCCAGGGCTGGGATAGGAGGGGTCTCAGGCAGCAGTGGAGTGACCCCCCAGGGCTGGGATAGGAGGGGTCTGACCCCCCAGGGCTGGGATAGGAGGGGGTCTCAGGCAGCAGTGGAGTGACCCCCCCAGAGCTGGGATAGGAGGGGTCTCAGGCAGCAGTGGAGTGACCCCCCAGGGCTGGGATAGGAGGGGTCTCAGGCAGCAGTGGAGTGACCCCCCCAGGGCTGGGATAGGAGGGGTCTGACCCCCCAGGGCTGGATAGGAGGGGGTCTCAGGCAGCAGTGGAGTGACCCCCAGGGCTGGGATAGGAGGGGGTCTCAGGCAGCAGTGGAGTGACCCCCCCAGAGCTGGGATAAGGAGGGGTCTCAGGCAGCAGTGGAGTGACCCCCCAGGGCTGGGATAGGAGGGGTCTGAGGCAGCAGTGGAGTGACCCCCAGGGCT
>NW_028173754.1:0-17887 GCF_963971535.1 Notolepis coatsorum | reverse complement strand
GGAGGGGGGGGGGGGGGGGTACTCTTGGGGATATTGGTTTAAAAAGCTGCATAATCAATGTGCCACCAGCAGAGGGGTCTGTATGAAGCAGAGAGGCTGTATGAAGCAGAGAGAGAGGCTGTATGAAGCAGAGAGAGAGGCTGTATGAAGCAGAGAGAGAGGCTGTATGAAGCAGAGAGAGAGGCTGTATGAAGCAGAGAGAGAGGCTGTATGAAGCAGAGAGAGAGGCTGTATGAAGCAGAGAGAGAGAGGCTGTATGAAGCAGAGAGAGAGGCTGTATGAAGCAGAGAGGCTGTATGAAGCAGAGAGAGAGGCTGTATGAAGCAGAGAGAGAGGCTGTATGAAGCAGAGAGAGAGGCTGTATGAAGCAGAGAGAGAGGCTGTATGAAGCAGAGAGAGGCTGTATGAAGCAGAGAGAGAGGCTGTATGAAGCAGAGAGAGAGGCTGTATGAAGCAGAGAGATGCTGTATGAAGCAGAGAGAGAGGCTGTATGAAGCAGAGAGAGAGGCTGTATGAAGCAGAGAGAGAGGCTGTATGAAGCAGAGAGATGCTGTATGAAGCAGAGAGAGAGGCTGTATGAAGCAGAGAGAGAGGCTGTATGAAGCAGAGAGGCTGTATGAAGCAGAGAGGCTGTATGAAGCAGAGAGAGAGGCTGTATGAAGCAGAGAGAGAGGCTGTATGAAGCAGAGAGAGAGGCTGTATGAAGCAGAGAGAGAGGCTGTATGAAGCAGAGAGAGAGGCTGTATGAAGCAGAGAGATGCTGTATGAAGCAGAGAGAGAGGCTGTATGAAGCAGAGAGAGAGGCTGTATGAAGCAGAGAGAGAGGCTGTATGAAGCAGAGAGGCTGTATGAAGCAGAGAGAGAGGCTGTATGAAGCAGAGAGAGAGGCTGTATGAAGCAGAGAGAGAGGCTGTATGAAGCAGAGAGAGAGGCTGTATGAAGCAGAGAGAGAGGCTGTATGAAGCAGAAGATGCTGTATGAAGCAGAGAGAGAGAGGCTGTATGAAGCAGAGAGAGAGGCTGTATGAAGCAGAGAGGCTGTATGAAGCAGAGAGAGAGGCTGTATGAAGCAGAGAGAGAGGCTGTATGAAGCAGAGAGAGAGGCTGTATGAAGCAGAGAGAGAGGCTGTATGAAGCAGAGAGAGAGGCTGTATGAAGCAGAGAGAGAGAGGCTGTATGAAGCAGAGAGAGAGGCTGTATGAAGCAGAGAGAGAGGCTGTATGAAGCAGAGAGAGAGGCTGTATGAAGCAGAGAGAGGCTGTATGAAGCAGAGAGAGAGGCTGTATGAAGCAGAGAGAGAGAGGCTGTATGAAGCAGAGAGAGAGAGGCTGTATGAAGCAGAGAGAGGCTGTATGAAGCAGAGAGAGAGGCTGTATGAAGCAGAGAGGTTGTATGAAGCAGAGAGAGGCTGTATGAAGCAGAGAGAGAGGCTGTATGAAGCAGAGAGAGAGGCTGTATGAAGCAGAGAGAGAGGCTGTATGAAGCAGAGAGAGGCTGTATGAAGCAGAGAGAGGCTGTATGAAGCAGAGAGAGAGGCTGTATGTAGCAGAGAGAGAGGCTGTATGAAGCAGAGAGGCTGTATGAAGCAGAGAGAGAGGCTGTATGAAGCAGAGAGAGAGGCTGTATGAAGCAGAGAGAGGCTGTATGAAGCAGAGAGAGGCTGTATGAAGCAGAGAGAGAGGCTGTATGAAGCAGAGAGAGAGGCTGTATGAAGCAGAGAGGCTGTATGAAGCAGAGAGAGAGGCTGTATGAAGCAGAGAGAGAGGCTGTATGAAGCCTCTCTATGAAGCAGAGAGAGAGGCTGTATGAAGCAGAGAGAGAGGCTGTATGAAGCAGAGAGAGAGGCTGTATGAAGCAGAGAGAGAGGCTGTATGAAGCAGAGAGAGAAGCTGTATGAAGCAGAGAGAGAGGCTGTATGAAGCAGAGAGAGAGGCTGTGTGAAGCAGAAAGAGAGGCTGTGTGAAGCAGAGAGAGAGGCTGTATGAAGCAGAGAGAGAGGCTGTGTGAAGCAGAGAGAGAGGCTGTATGAAGCAGAGAGAGAGGCTGTATGAAGCAGAGAGAGAGGCTGTATGAAGCAGAGAGGCTGTATGAAGCAGAGAGAGAGGCTGTATGAAGCAGAGAGAGATGCTGTATGAAGCAGAGAGAGAGGCTGTATGAAGCAGAGAGAGACTGTATGAAGCAGAGAGAGAGGCTGTATGAAGCAGAGATAGGCTGTATGAAGCAGAGAGAGAGGCTGTATGAAGCAGAGAGAGAGGCTGTATGAAGCAGAGAGAGAGGCTGTATGAAGCAGAGAGAGGCTGTATGAAGCAGAGAGAGAGGCTGTATGAAGCAGAGAGAGAGGCTGTATGAAGCAGAGAGAGGCTGTATGAAGCAGAGAGAGAGACTGTATGAAGCAGAGAGAGACTGTATGAAGCAGAGAGAGAGGCTGTATGAAGCAGAGAGAGAGGCTGTATGAAGCAGAGAGAGGCTGTATGAAGCAGAGAGAGAGGCTGTATGAAGCAGAGAGAGAGGCTGTATGAAGCAGAGAGGCTGTATGAAGCAGAGAGAGAGGCTGTATGAAGCAGATAGGCTGTATGAAGCAGAGAGAGAGAGGCTGTATGAAGCAGAGAGAGAGGCTGTATGAAGCAGAGAGAGAGGCTGTATGAAGCAGAGAGAGAGGCTGTATGAAGTAGAGAGAGAGGCTGTATGAAGCAGAGAGGCTGTATGAAGCAGAGAGAGGCTGTATGAAGCAGAGAGAGGCTGTATGAAGCAGAGAGAGAGAGGCTGTATGAAGCAGAGAGAGAGGCTGTATGAAGCAGAGAGAGAGAGGCTGTATGAAGCAGAGAGAGAGAGGCTGTATGAAGCAGAGAGAGGCTGTATGAAGCAGAGAGAGAGGCTGTATGAAGCAGAGAGAGAGGCTGTATGAAGCAGAGAGAGAGACTGTATGAAGCAGAGAGAGAGGCTGTATGAAGCAGAGAGAGAGGCTGTATGAAGCAGAGAGAGATGCTGTATGAAGCAGAGAGAGAGGCTGTATGAAGCAGAGAGAGAGGCTGTATGAAGCAGAGAGAGAGGCTGTATGAAACAGAGAGAGGCTGTATGAAGCAGAGAGAGGCTGTATGAAGCAGAGAGAGGCTGTATGAAGCAGAGAGAGAAGCTGTATGAAGCAGAGAGAGACTGTATGAAGCAGAGAGAGAGGCTGTATGAAGCAGAGAGAGAGGCTGTATGAAGCAGAGAGGCTGTATGAAGCAGAGAGGCTGTATGAAGCAGAGAGAGAGGCTGTATGAAGCAGAGAGAGAGGCTGTATGAAGCAGAGAGAGAGGCTGTATGAAGCAGAGAGAGAGGCTGTATGAAGTAGAGAGAGAGGCTGTATGAAGCAGAGAGGCTGTATGAAGCAGAGAGAGGCTGTATGAAGCAGAGAGGCTGTATGAAGCAGAGAGAGAGGCTGTATGAAGCAGAGAGAGAGGCTGTATGAAGCAGAGAGAGAGGCTGTATGAAGCAGAGAGGCTGTATGAAGCAGAGAGATGCTGTATGAAGCAGAGAGAGAGGCTGTATGAAGCAGAGAGAGAGGCTGTATGAAGCAGAGAGAGAGGCTGTATGAAGCAGAGAGAGAGGCTGTATGAAGCAGAGAGAGAGGCTGTATGAAGCAGAGAGAGAGGCTGTATGAAGCAGAGAGAGAGGCTGTATGAAGCAGAGAGAGGCTGTATGAAGCAGAGAGAGAGGCTGTATGAAGTAGAGAGAGAGGCTGTATGAAGCAGAGAGGCTGTATGAAGCAGAGAGAGGCTGTATGAAGCAGAGAGAGGCTGTATGAAGCAGAGAGAGAGAGGCTGTATGAAGCAGAGAGAGAGGCTGTATGAAGCAGAGAGAGAGAGGCTGTATGAAGCAGAGAGAGGCTGTATGAAGCAGAGAGAGAGGCTGTATGAAGCAGAGAGAGAGGCTGTATGAAGCAGAGAGAGAGGCTGTATGAAGCAGAGAGAGAGGCTGTATGAAGCAGAGAGAGAGACTGTATGAAGCAGAGAGAGAGGCTGTATGAAGCAGAGAGAGAGGCTGTATGAAGCAGAGAGAGATGCTGTATGAAGCAGAGAGAGAGGCTGTATGAAGCAGAGAGAGAGGCTGTATGAAGCAGAGAGAGAGGCTGTATGAAGCAGAGAGAGGCTGTATGAAGCAGAGAGAGGCTGTATGAAGCAGAGAGAGAAGCTGTATGAAGCAGAGAGAGACTGTATGAAGCAGAGAGAGAGGCTGTATGAAGCAGAGAGAGAGGCTGTATGAAGCAGAGAGGCTGTATGAAGCAGAGAGAGAGGCTGTATGAAGCAGAGAGAGAGGCTGTATGAAGCAGAGAGAGAGGCTGTATGAAGCAGAGAGAGAGGCTGTATGAAGCAGAGAGAGAGGCTGTATGAAGTAGAGAGAGAGGCTGTATGAAGCAGAGAGGCTGTATGAAGCAGAGAGAGGCTGTATGAAGCAGAGAGGCTGTATGAAGCAGAGAGAGAGGCTGTATGAAGCAGAGAGAGAGGCTGTATGAAGCAGAGAGAGAGGCTGTATGAAGCAGAGAGGCTGTATGAAGCAGAGAGATGCTGTATGAAGCAGAGAGAGAGGCTGTATGAAGCAGAGAGAGAGGCTGTATGAAGCAGAGAGAGAGGCTGTATGAAGCAGAGAGAGAGGCTGTATGAAGCAGAGAGAGAGGCTGTATGAAGCAGAGAGAGAGGCTGTATGAAGCAGAGAGAGGCTGTATGAAGCAGAGAGAGAGGCTGTATGAAGCAGAGAGAGGCTGTATGAAGCAGAGAGAGAGGCTGTATGAAGCAGAGAGAGGCTGTATGAAGCAGAGAGAGGCTGTATGAAGCAGAGAGAGAGGCTGTAAGAAGCAGAGAGGCTGTATGAAGCAGAGATGCTGTATGAAGCAGAGAGAGAGGCTGTATGAAGCAGAGAGAGAGGCTGTATGAAGCAGAGAGGCTGTATGCTTAGGAGTGTGTTTTACTGTAACTACATGATAAGTCATGATACTTTGTACCTCCTTACAACATGTGGTCATCTATCTTTATCATTTTCAGGTGTATGGGTGGAGACTATACATGTTATCAGTCTCAAAAACTGCATTATTAGGCCTTATATAATACTTATTATTATTATTATCATTCGGGCTGGTCGATATGGTCGAAATATTATATCACAATATTATGCCCGGAGGGCGGGCCTACAGTATCGATTGCCCCTGTCTGTCTGTCTGTCTCCGTCCTTCCGTCCGTGTGTGCGTGCATACTTCAAGTTCATGTTGTTAGAAGTGGTGCATGCTGGGACGGTTCATACACATAGTGGAGCTTGTGTATGGTCTGATATTGTGGTGGTCTGTCTGATATTATTGTGGTCTGTCTGATATTGTGGTGGTCTGTGTAGTGGCCAAAATCCTAACAGGTTTGTCTTATAACCTATTTGAATCTTCCACTTGTAGGTTGGGAAGCAGTGTCAGACTCGCAGTCGCAGAACAGAAACCACTGCACGTTTTTGTTGTTCCTTTTGCTCTTTTAATGCTCCAGCAAGAACAAAACATGAAAACAATATCGCACATAAAAGTAAAACAGGAGATCCTAATAATCTTAGTAACAAAACAAGAGATCCCAATAATCTCTAAACAAAAAGGTTGCGTCTGGGCTGCGTGTCAATGACAGTATTGCTGCTGCCTGCTGCTCTGCCGTCACACGCCGCACCTGTGGCTTATAGCGTTAGCCCCGCCCCATTCACCTGAGCAAAGCGCCCCACTCACTGCAACAGAGAAATGTATTAATACAGATTCACAATTAATCAAAACAAATAAGCTTGAATGCGGCTCTTACACCGGCCCCTAATTGTTCTCTAGGAATCAATTACTCAAACAAAATAAAGAGCCGTAAAACTATCAACAAATTAATTTAGAAAATATAGTATATACATTACATCCCTTGTTGATGTTGAAAGAAGAACTGTGTGAGGCCAACTTACAGGCCATGCGGCTGGGGCTAAACTGTGTGAGGCCAACTTACAGGCCATGCGGCTGGGGCTAAACTGTGTGAGGCCAACTTACAGGCCATGCGGCTGGGGCTAAACTGTGTGAGGCCAACTTACAGGCCATGCGGCTGGGGCTAAACTGTGTGAGGCCAACTTACAGGCCATGCGGCTGGGGCTAAACTGTGTGAGGCCAACTTACAGGCCATGCGGCTGGGGCTAAACTGTGTGAGGCCAACTTACAGGCCATGCGGCTGGGGCTAAACTGTTTTGGTCTCCTAGGGCCAGAGGTTACTAGCACATAGCCTTAAGGAGGGATCTTTATGATCGCTAGGTCAGTCAAATCAGAAAAAAATAAAAACTGTAATCCAAAGTGGCAAAGAGTGTATATCTCCATGTATCAGTCTATGGGTGTACGTCTATGTATTAGTCTATGGGTGTATGTCTATGTATCAGTCTATGGGTGTACGTCTATGTATCAGTCTATGCTGTTCGTAACTATCAACAAATTAATTTAGAAAGTGACCTGGATGTTGAAATGGCATTTTGTCGCTCACCCTCTTACAACCCTGAGTTCACAGTTTGACTCTTAAGAATGTGTCATTGTCTAAATCATCTTAGCGATCCGGAAAGTATATATAAGGTATATATCTCAAACAGTAACACATGCTTCTTTGCTCTGTGCTTGGTTCATGACCAATGACTATATTGCCATAATGAGGGTGGTTGCTACTGTATAATTCATTTTAAATTAAATAGTAACTCATTAAATATAACTTGAAGGGGAACTTTTAAATCATATGGACTATATGAATTGGTCTTCACCACTGTGGTAAATTTACCTAAGTGAAATAAATAAAGTATATACATTACATCCCTTTTTGGCTGTTGAAAGAAGACCTGTTATTCTTCAATCTCCAGGAATGCGGCATAGCTTAGCTATGGGCCTATCAATATTGGATGTTTTCGTCTGAAGCTTCACTGCACGGGTCAGACCTCCTGCATCAGGCTTGGTCTCCTGTACTCTGCCTAGTGGCCACGACCCCCGTGGAGCGGTTGGGTCAACTACCAGGACGACATCTCCAATGTTAAAGTATTTTCCTTTTTTTTCTCACTGTGCTCCATTTCGGTCTTCCTTGGAGTAGCAGAAGGTATTCTTGTGTCCTGGCATAGAGGTCAGATCTCTCGCAGAAGATGGTTTGTAGGCCTTCATCCAGTATAGGATCGTTTTTACTGTTCTTCTGCACTCTGAATGGAGCGGTTTCCAGCACTGCCATTTCCACTGGGAAGGATTGCTTTTGAACATAGGTGATGACTGACCTCTCTGCCTGTGAGAAGTCTTCCACTGTGAGGAGCTGTCCACCAAGTGTGGTCCTGAAAGCGCCTAGCTCAGTGCTCACCTTTTGGCTGCCCGAGTGGGTGTGGCTGTGACCTGGGGTGACCGCTTTTTGACGGTCAACATCAGAGCATTCTTCCTAGTGTGCTCGTTACCAATGTACTTGAGTACTGTTTGGCTATCCCCGGCCCCTATGTGACCACATAACTCTGCTTGGCTATCCCCGGCCCCTATGTGACCACATAACTCTGCTCTCTTCATATCTGCTGGGGTCTTGTCCTCTGCCCTCTTCATGTCTGCTGGGGTCTTGACCTCTGCCCTCTTCATGTCTGCTGGGGTCTTGTCCTCTGCCCTCTTCATATCTGCTGGGGTCTTCTCCTCTGCCCTCTTCATACCTGCTGAGGTCTTGTCCTCTGCCCTCTTCATGTCTGCTGGGGTCTTGTCCTCTGCCCTCTTCATGTCTGCTGGGGTCTTGTCCTCTGCTGCCCTCTTCATGTCTGCTGAGGTATTGTCCTCTGCCCTCTTCATGCCTGCTGAGGTATTGTCCTCTGCCCTCTTCATGCCTGCTGAGGTCTTCTCCTCCGATGCCAGGCTTCTGGATTTTTCCTCACAGGGACTCTGGACCGGTGTGGTGAGAACAGGCGCCTCCCTATTGGCTGCTGCGATGGCCTCAGAACCATGTGGCCAAGACACAGGAAGTCCCCGTCTGAAATGCACCTGTGGCGCCTCCCGTTGGGCAGAGGGGTGGGCTCCGTCCTTCTCTTGCGGCCCGGCTTTTGCGGGAGAAGTGAGGCGCGAGGCCTGTGGCAGAGGGCTGTCGGTGAAAGGACGGGGCCGCTGGTTGACCATCGAGGTGGAGGACGGGAACTGGGCAGGGGGGTCCCTCGGGAACCGGAACTTCCTAAACGAAGACTGAGGGTACAGAGGCGTCGGTGACATGGGCATGACAGGTCGAATATTGTGCACTAGTTGGGGCTGGTGCTGGTCATTAATGTCATCTGGCTGAGCATCGGGCCAACTGTGAGCATTACCATCGTTAACATTAAAAAAGGGCAAGTAATGTGCTCCTGCCTTGCTCCTAACAGCACCTATGTCATATGGATGAATTGAAACATCTGGCTTTGAATATACCAGCGCCCATTTCCACTGGGAAGGATTGGCTGTGCTGGCTGCTATTTCACCTTGTAATTCTAATGTTTCTCTCCTTTTTTTTAATGTTTCTCTCTTTTTTTTTAACATTTGTTCCTGTTCTTCAATTGCATGTTTTTCTTGTAACATAGAAGATTTAGCCAATAAATATCGTCTCTCTGCCTCCGCGTTGATGCGTAATCTTGATGAAGAGGAGGAGTGGTGGGAGGAAGAGTTAGACCTCGTTGAGCGTGTGTCTGCCATCCTATTTGGATGCGCGCAGCTGCGCCTCATAATGTCATTAACGGGCAGGTCTGCCTTATCTGAACTCGCCATTTTAATTCAGAATAAACAAATAAATAAATCCACAAGGTCTTCGACGTGTTTAGAAACAGTGGCTGGTTATGTCATTATCATTGTCTTTCTCAATTGTTGGTTCGGTTACAGCCGCATGCCAGGCCGGCGTTTCCTTGTCTCGATGCGCGCAGCTGCGCCTCATCCATGTCATTAACGGGCGTCTGAACTCGCCATATTAATTCAGAATAAACAAACAAATGAATCCAAAAGGTCTTCAACAGTGGCTGGTTATTTCATTATCCTTGTCTGCTCTTTTTATCCATATGTCACCAGCACAAAATAAAATATTCACTGTCCATAAACATCGTTATCAGAGGCGAAGTTTGTTTAGTGATAATCCATGCATTTATTCCAAACGAATAATTATTCATGTGGCGTTGGTTTTTGCAAACACATACCTCAATTATTTGTTTGTTTGCTTGTTTACAGCCGTCAGGCCGGCGTTTCCTCTGTTTGTAGCCGCGCGTCGGGCCGGCGCTTTACGTTCCAATTTGGACCCGTTTGATCCTCCAATTCTTTTTTCGTTCCGGATCCCAATAATCCGTGCTCTTCAATCGCAGCTTCGTTCCTTCGGATCCCAATAATCCGTGCTCTTCAATCGCAGCTTGTCATTGACTTGGCTTCAGCCCGTTCCTTCGGATCCCAATAATCTGTGCTCTTCAATCGCAGCTTGTCATTGACTTGATGTAGTGGCCAAAATCCTAACAGGTTTGTCTTATAACCTATTTGAATCTTCCACTTGTAGGTTGGGAAGCAGTGTCAGACTCGCAGTCGCAGAACAGAAACCACTGCACGTTTTTGTTGTTCCTTTTGCTCTTTTAATGCTCCAGCAAGAACAAAACATGAAAACAATATCGCACATAAAAGTAAAACAGGAGATCCTAATAATCTTAGTAACAAAACAAGAGATCCCAATAATCTCTAAACAAAAAGGTTGCGTCTGCGCTGCGTGTCAATGACAGTATTGCTGCTGCCTGCTGCTCTGCCGTCACACGCCGCACCTGTGGCTTATAGCGTTAGCCCCGCCCCATTCACCTGAGCAAAGCGCCCCACTCACTGCAACAGAGAAATGTATTAATACAGATTCACAATTAATCAAAACAAATAAGCTTGAATGCGGCTCTTACAGTCTGTCTGATATTATTGTGGTCTGTCTGATATTGTGGTGGTCTGTCTGATATTATGGTCTGTCTGATTTTGTGGTGGTCTGTCTGATATTATGGTCTGTCTGATATTGTGGTGGTCTGTCTGATATTATGGTCTGTCTGATATTGTGGTGGTCTGTCTGATATTATGGTCTGTCTGATATTGTGGTGGTCTGTGGTGAAACACCTTGCCTGTAAACGCCTGGGGCTCTGGGCTGCAGATTAATGACTGGGCCAGTAATCTCATGCATCAAACCCTGTACTCAGTGTTACAATATTGATGATAATGATGATGAGGGTGTAAATGTACTGTATGCTCTGGTGGTACAGGGTTATGGTACAAGGTGCAGCAGCCTTTATCATGTTGTGATGATAACTTAACTCTCCTGTCTCTCTGAGGTCAAATATCAGACGTAATGTCAGAAATATAATGATATTGTTTGTTTGTCATTGATAGTGTTGTTCTGTATCGTATCGCTCTCGCTCGGCATCGCTCTCTGCACTATCTCGCATACGTGCACGCGCACTGAATAAAGACCACAATGTACCTTTAATCCCAATATTCGTCTGACCACACCCCTATCAGCTTACCCATATAAGCAGGGGTGGGGCCACCCACTCTCCTCCTTCTCGCTTTCACCACAAGGAAGAAGTGCCTCGGTAGATCCCCACACTTGACACCATGATGGAAGAAAGGTTTAGGAGCAGCTTTGGGAAACAAGGATACGTTGACATCATATCTTTATTTTCTCTCTCACTATTTTCGAGAAAATACGGCGATATTGTCTTCGTACTGGAGTGTCTGGAAGATGATGATCATTCTAAAAACCCTCCACCGGTTTTCGTATTGGGAGCACGCCGCTGCATGCTTCTCAACTGCAGTTCCTTGCTGTGTTTGTTGGGGTGAAACCTGTCAGGCCACAGCTGAACTGTCGGACATGCCGCTGTTGTGAGAAGCGGTGCGTTCCAGGTTGGGTGAGTAGTGTTTGCTGGCGGGCTCCACTTGTCTGTTAGTGCTATGGGGGCTACTTGACAAAGTTTATGGAAACCGGCCCCAGGCTAGGGTCCTTTGTTCAGCCACCTAGGCGACAGAAGGCCTTGGTCTGAAGACCATTATAGTTTTAACTAGTGGGCCGCGACCATTGACACTGGTGATCCCTGTGTGTTCTGGACGAGTGGATTCTCTCTGTCACCGTGTTAAGGCCCCATCTTTCATATCCAAATGAGAGTATTCCTTCACGAGGGGATATGTGCATGTAATGTGCGATAGCGGCAGATTCATGTTCAAAGTCAGCTACACAGGCCAGTTGGTACTGTGCTGATTCCGTCGGATGTGGTAAAGTCACCGTTGTGAAGCGGTGTTGACATCTTGTTTTCTCTTTTCTCTTAAAAAGTGAGGAGAGGTTCAGAACGGCGGCCTGTCTGGGTGAGTGTTATGTCATTGTTTACATGTTCATAGCTTACGGTTAGCCAGTCAGCTGTTAACTGCTGCGTTAGCCTGCTGGATCGCTGCATGGCCTGCTTAGGGCCTACTATTAGCCAGTCAGCTGTTAGCTGCAGGGCTAGCATGTCGTGGTCGCTAGGTAATGTTAGCTTGCTGCTATGGCCATGGCCTGGCGCGGGGTAGCTTAGCTTCTCGCGCGCCGCCGTGAGCTCGCTTCTGATCGCGTGCGTCGTTAGATCGGCGTCTCGCGAGCAGAAGCAGTAGCACCCGAACGGTTGGAGCGGCCGTTAGCTTGATGCTATTCTGTTGAACGTGCTTTGATTTTAACATGTTTTACACTCTTGACCACGACGTCATCCTTGACAGGGGATGTTTTCGTCGACCCTGCCCTGAGCCAGGACGGCAAGGTTGCATCAACAGGGGACTGTAGTGCGGGTTGGGGCGGTGACGCTGCCCAGTTCGGACAACACAGGAGCGGCTGTGTTTCCTACGGTGTCTGTGACTGCACTTCGCTGATCTGCGTTCCGGGTAGGAACGGGGTTGACCAGACCTCATAACACGTCTTCTGGTTTTACTTTGCTAAATGTATTGTGAATAACGGTGTTTTTCCCAAAACGTGTGTTGCTACAATGCATTTAGGATACGTTGCGGGTTATGTGTGAGCTGTTTTTGTCACTGGCAGTTAGCTTCTCCGTGCAAACGGGATGTAATGATCTGGTTGTTGTGTGAGAAACACGGCCGTGTACTCACAACTAAGGTAACTAACCTATGAAGCTATGCTTGGTGACAAGTGAGTAAAAGAATGTTCTTTCTCAGACTGTAATGACAATGAACAGTGTGTTCACACATTAACAGGTTTTCCTGTTTTAACTGGCCGTATTGAGGGTAAAAAATGGAGGATTGTGTTTCCCCCCCGGTTCCCTGGGGACTTTTTCATCCTCCTATCAGACATGTTGTGCATTAATTGTGTCTTTTGTGTGGTAGGGATACGATGTAACTCTTAGCTTGATTGCTGAGGTTGTGCTAAATCTGCTGGAGAAACTTATTTCCTAAAGGGAAATTGGTTTGGTTGCTGTCATGTGTGCTTAGCAAGGCCTGTGGTCGATACTAATCAAGAATGATGTATTCTCTCATTGTGAAAAAAACGGCGTTCCTCTGTTGAGTGTTTTTGCCATTTTTTGTAGGTGATGATGGGTTGTGTGTGTCATGTGACCTACAACTGGGTTGTACTGGCCACAGAAGCACATGTGTATGTTGGACCGGGGTTCTTAGAGCCCTCTCTATTCTGTGTTTTTCCTTAGTAAAAATCAGATAGCAGGTTAGCTCATGCGCTGTGTGGAGCTGTGAAACGCTTCATAGAGCTGACTATGACTGTGTCATATTCTCTTTTTGTCGTTACATCGTATCATGGGTGTGGGGTCGTAAAGGGGTGAACTGGTAACCTTTCCTCTCCCCATTGTTCTGTCGGTCAGGGGTACACCCCCTGTCCTTCAAGGTTCCCGTCACGTGGCGGTTCGGCACGTTACGGGGGGGGGGGGGGGGGGGGGGGAGGGAGTTCCTGGTCCCACGGCCTGGTATATTGGGCGTGTGCACCGCAGGAATTCCCCCGCCATAGAGTACGTCACCGTGCGCGTCTCTGTTGGTAGGACTTCCGTGTGCTGTTCAGGTCCATGTGATGGATCTGTTTTCAGGGGGGGTGGTCAGGGCTCCTCCTCACCAAGCGCCTATTCAGGCCTTCTGTGAGTTCGGACTCCTTCTTCCATGTGAGGAAGCCTCCATCAGAGTACAGAGCCTTCCTCCTCAGATTGTCAAAGTGAGTGGACCCTCTAGAAGGGTCCTTTTCTATTGTATGTATATTCGATTCAATTCGTTTATTGAGTGTGTATGGGTTCAGTGCCTCTTCCCCGGAGGCCCTAAAACCAGTTTTTTACATGGCTCAAGGTGCAATATATTCTTTTCAATCTGTACAGCTCGCGTGGGAAGTCTCTCTGGGGATCCCCGTCTCTTTCCTATGGGAGGGTGGTGGGATGTAAAAATGTGAACATTTTTTACCCCGGCTGTGTAGACTGGGATACATACTGTTGATGCTTCCTTCTTTCTATTCCAGAAGTGTTGGAGTTAGGGAGTGTCACACCCCTCTTGTCGTTCCCCTGGGCGCCTTGGGGATTCAATGACAGGTCTAAATTAGAGATGTTCCGATACCATTTTTTCCTTTCCGATCCGATTCCGATACCTAAGCTTTGGGTATCGGCCGATACCGATACTTATCCGATACCAGTGCATACATAAAAAAAAAAAAAAAACGATATTATATAAATTTTTTATAAATATATATATATATATATTTTTTTTAACAAATACTGTTTTATATATACTGTTTTTTAGTCATAACTAGAAAGTAATGGTATTTATTCAACAACAGGTGATTGTATAGATTTGTATTAGTATCATTAATCAATGAGTATGGGGCTTCAGCACTGCAGATATACCCTACTCCAATGATCCACACGGACATTATACGTTGCTGCACTCGCTACCCACTGGCTCTGCAGATATACCCTACTCAGTCTGTCTACAAGGCTCTGTTCAGTAGCAGTCGGATCTGTTTTGATTTTTGCACAATAAATATTCAACATTCTCTTTTGAGACTCCGCCTCAGACTCTTATCATTTGGCACTAAAAGCTAAACATTGTCGCCGATATGGCTGTCCGCAACATGTCATTAATTGTGTACGCGACGTGCAATTGTGCAATGACAACGTTACCGTTAGCTAGCATGAGCTACCGGTATATGGGAAGACCATAGAAGACTGTAACGTTACTGGTGACATTGTGATTTAACTTGGAATACTCCTTTGCCAACTTGCTGTACTTTGCTTGCAGGTCTGCAGCCATTATTGCTGGATTATATGAATAGCCCCAACTTTAGCCAAGGTAATGTTAAAGCTAGCTTTCGGTTAGCCGTTCAATGCTAATAACACCAGCCACCAAGCGAACCCATGAGCTCGCCGTCAACACCGCTCTGTCGGGACGATGACATTTAAGAAAGTATCTGCTGTTAAAATGACAAATGGCATTGACACTTTAATCGATTAAGCACACGTTTGTTTTATAATGCTTACTCAACAGACCACAGTGTTGTTGATAAATTACGTCATATGGTATCGGAGCGCAGCATTAGAGGGTACTCGCCGATACCGATACCAGCATTTTAGCCAGTATCGGCGGCTTTTCCGATACCAGTATCGGTATCGGAACAACTCTAGTCTAAATAGCCTGTTCATTGATGGGGGTGTGTCCCGACGCACGTATAGTGCTAGCTCGCTGTAAACAGGCGATTGACTGGCACGCCTTGGTTGCTTGTGGTTGAAACAGCGTTTTTATAAAGCAACTGAGATGGGGGTTTTTCCTCTTCCGACGACCACATCCCATGACCTGGGTGGGTTGTCGACGGATTCTCGTTCATGTCTGGGGGATGATGACGGGATGGATCTGAACATATGTGGTGGGGTCTCACGCCCTTGGGGTGGGCCACCAGGCGCGGTTCGTCCGAACGTCTGGGTGGCGCCTTCTTTTCATGTTAAGATCAACACGCATATCTGCCCTTCTCCTGGAGTAGGCATGTCGGCGTGGTTAGGGCACGGGACTGGTTCTGGTCACGCTGGTCCAGATCAGTTGAACCCGTTGTCCGCCGGGGATGCAGATCTGCTGTTCTGGTACCCTGAGGGACTTGGGCTTTTTTCAGGGGGAAAAATGCCAGGTCGGTCTGGGTGTCACAGGCTTAAGCGCTATGGAGACCCTGGTTGGGTATGTTTTTACTCAGCACTGTCGTCATGGCTTACAGCCATGCCATTCTGTACGCGCTCGATCTCGTCGGATCTCGGCCGCTACACAGGTTGGTCCTGGTTAGTACTTGGTTGGGAGACCGCCGGGGAATACCAGGTACGGTGTGCTTAGGGGCTGGTTCTCCATTATTTTTCGCTCCTCTCTCACGCATGGCGAAGAGGGGCCTGTGGGGGTGGTTTTTTGACCTCCTCTGGTGACCCTGTGCTTCCCGTACCGCCAGGCCCGGTCCGAAGTGATGTTTGCGACCCGTAGGCCTGGGTTAACCCTTTTTGGAAACTGAAACACTTGTACTGCGGTATAGCCGGTGTATACCCGCAGGTGTGTTTTGGAGTTTTTTCTTGAGGGGTTATAGGAACAACCACCGCATTGGGTAACACCGAGGTGGTTGATTCCCTGGTGTGTTGGAGCAGTGTCAACTCCCGGGTTCACCGTTTGAGGGTGCCCCTGCACGTTCATGACGTCTGCCAATCGTGTCAGCCTTCTCTGCCTCGACCCCTCTGGGTGGGGGTTTTTAAATGGAGGCTTGGTCATGCAACACCGCCAGCTTACGCTCCTTCCGCCGGGGCGGCTGTGTTCAGCTGTCCCCTCTGGCGCCTGTCTCGTCCGCAGTCTCCAGGCTAGGGTTAACAGCCTGTTGCCTGGTTTTTCCCCGGTGCGCTGCCTGCTTCCGTTGGTTAACCTTTTTTTGTGTGCTTACGGCCATGCTGACTGCCTGTTCTGCAGGGTCAGTGTGCCAGGCGGTGTACTATTGGGGGGACAGGGCCCGCTCGGCTTACGGCCATACCAACCTGAACACGCCCGATCTCGTCCGATCTCGGAAGCTAAGCAGGTTCTGGCCTGGTTAGTACTTGGATGGGATTCCGCCTGGGAATACCAGGTGCAGTAACTGAGGGGCCTTTGTCCGAATACGCTGGCGATGTGGGGGGCGGGGCACTACGTGCCCACCTGGTGGGGTCTTGATGCTGGCATCATGGACTTCTCCGGGCCCCCATTCTAGGGAGTCCAGTCCTTTTGGTGGGTCTGGGTCTTCCTTCGTGCTCCGCTGCTACGGCCTTGCCACGGGGTTGGGTTTGCCCTTGACCCCGTGATTCTGGGGGCAGTAACGAGGTTGTTCCTCCGTTCGTTCCCGGGTGGCATGCGGGTTGTGCGTGTGTGTAGTCGTGGGGTCAAGCCACGGTCTGCTCACCCTGTGCGTTGAGTTGCTTGAGTGCCTCTTCGCACGGTCGGGTCCGTCGCCCTCCCGTGAAGCCCCTAATAGGGGGGGTGCCCGCCATTAGGGTGGGTCGGGGGGGCTCGGCCCTCCCTGTTCTGATGGTTTGTGGGGGGCTGTCAGCGGGGTGTATTTGTCGGCCGTTGGCTCTCGCTCGGCCTCCCTTGTGCAGAGAGCGATGCCGAGCGAGAGCGATACGATACAGAACGTTAGGTTATGACTATAACCAAGTTCTGTTAGTATAGCGACGCTCGGCATCCGACGCCGCTGCAGCCTTTGACCTCGCCTTGTGGCGAAAGCTTGGGAAGGAGGAGAGTGGGTGGCCCCACCCCTGCTTATATGGGTAAGCTGATAGGGGTGTGGTCAGACGAATATTGGGATTAAAGGTACATTGTGGTCTTTATTCAGTGCGCGTGCACGTATGCGAGATAGTGCAGAGAGCGATGCCGAGCGTCGCTATACTAACAGAACTTGGTTATAGTCATAACCTAACGTTAATCTATAAGAAGACACGCTGAGAGACCTCTGTGTCCCCGTCCCCCCCCCCTGTGGTGCAAGCTGCTACTTGAATTTTGGTCCTTTCGCTTTTTAAGCCATCTCTCTCTCTCTCTCTCTCTCTCTCTCTCTCTCTCTCTCTCTCTCTCTCTCTCTCTCTCTCTCTCTGTCTTTAATTTTGTGTTTGGCTGTGACCCCCCTCCAGCGTTGCCATCTGTTTGTCACACACACACACACACACACACACACACACACACACACACACACACATACCATCCCCCCGTTAGGAAAGATTGATAATTGATGAAAGGGGTGTGTGTGTGTGTGTGTGTGTGTGCACCACGAGGAGATGAGACTGCAGTAAAACAGATGAGGACTGCCTGTCTGTCTGTCTGTCTGTCTGTCCGTCCGTCCGTCCGTCCGTCCGTCCGTCCATAGTGTTTCCAAGGTGTGGGACCAGGTCTCAGGAAGGTCTGTTGGACTTTATGTGTATCGGCCAGAGAGAGAGAGAGAGGGAGAGGGAGAGAGAGAGGTCTATATATTAGTGTGTCGTCAGAGTGTATTGATGGTCTGCTATATGTGTGTTCCCGTAACCGTGGCTACAGAGGCTGACTAGGCATTTCCTGGAAATGAAGGAGAGGAGAGAGAGAGAGAGAGAGAGAGAGAGAGAGAGAGAGAGAGAGAGAGAGAGAGAGAGAGAGAGAGAGAGAGAGAGAGAGAGAGAGAGAGAGCGCGCACTGGTTGAGAGAGAGAGAGAGAGATGCAGGAGTGAACATGGCAGATACCAGTAGAGGAGGAGAAGAGAGAGGCTAATCTCTGATCTAATGAAGGTGTGTGTAAATGTACTGTGTGTGTGTAAATGTACTGTTACAGATACACATACACACAGATACACACACATATACACGTATATTATGATACACGGAAACAAACAAACAAACACATACAGAACACACTAGGGGTGGGGGAAAAAATCGA
>NW_028173755.1:5000-19947 GCF_963971535.1 Notolepis coatsorum | reverse complement strand
CAGTCTTTCAGCCTCGCAATAACTGCAGGATACGAGACCTCACACTCTAATACCGATACACACAGCTGTGTGTGTGCGTGTGTGTGTGTGTGTGTGTGTGTGTGTGTGTGTGTGTGTGTGTGTGTGTGTGTGTGTGTGTGTGTGTGTGTGTGTGTGTGTGATATGACGAGGGGGACAGTGAGCGTGTGTATGAGAGGGGATAGAGAAAAAGAGGGGAGAGAGAGGGTATGAGAGAGAAAGAGAGAGAGAGAGAGAGTATGTTTGGTAATGGATTGTATTTATATGTAGCATTTTCACTGGGTCTCTGTAATGTACAGACTCAGTTTCTCCCATCCTTCACTGTGACTGTTTTCTCTCCATCTGTCTCAATGATTTACTACCCCATCAACTCCCTCTATCACTCTACTCTCTTTGTCTCTGTCTTTGTGTCTGTCTCCCTCTTTCTCTCTCTCACACTTGACCAGTGAAACTGTATCTATATGCTTTTTTTATGCACTCATAGTTGAATGCCTTGCTTCTGGTCACAAGCAGCTTCTCTAATGTTTAGTCTGCTGCTGCCCCCTCTTCTCCTCCTGACTTCATTATCTAATGTTTAGTCTACTGCTGCCCCCTCTTCTCCTCCTGACTTCATTATCTAATGTTTAGTCTACTGCTGCCCCCTCTTCTCCTCCTGACTTCATTATCTAATGTTTAGTCCACTGCTGCCCCCTCTTCTCCTCCTGACTTCATTATCTAATGTTTAGTCTACTGCTGCCCCCTCTTCTCCTCCTGACTTCATTATCTAATGTTTAGTCTACTGCTGCCCCCTCTTCTCCTCCTGACTTCATTATCTAATGTTTAGTCTACTGCTGCCCCCTCTTCTCCTCCTGACTTCATTATCTAATGTTTAGTCTACTGCTGCCCCCTCTTCTTCTTCTGACTTCATTATCTAATGTTTAGTCTACTGCTGCCCCCTCTTCTTCTTCTGACTTCATTATCTAATGTGTAGTCTACTGCTGCCCCCTCTTCTTCTCCTGACTTCATTATCTAATGTTTAGTCTACTGCTGCCCCCTCTTCTTCTTCTGACTTCATTATCTAATGTGTAGTCTACTGCTGCCCCCTCTTCTTCTCCTGACTTCATTATCTAATGTTTAGTCTACTGCTACTCCTTTTCTACTGGTAAAATCCTAATTTCCTCTCTTCCTCTCTCTGTCTCTCCATAGGGCTCCAGGAGTCGCCGCTGGCCAACGGGCATGGCCATGGTGGGCGGGACTTCCTCAGGAAGCAGATGAGAGGGGAGCTGTTCTCGCCGCAGCAGATCGAGGTATTGGACCGCCTGTTTGACAGACAGCCATCCTGTTCAATCCAATCCAGCTCTGACCTCTATGTGAGCCCTGACTGTGGCAAGGTAAGGGGCGTGGCAACGTGCAGGCTCAGGGCTGAGGAGTTTCAACACAGCACTATGTACTGAAGTACATTCCTGTTGTGGTGCTGGCTACTGCAGGAAGAAGAAAAACCATTATGTCTAAAGAAAGTTAGGAGAAAATCCTTGTCACGTTACTCGTTCCGATGTTTTAACTTGAGAATAAAAGGAAGTCAGTCAGATAGAGCCCACTCTTAATGGAAGGACAATCTCACACCTCAGCTCCCATTAGAAGGTGTCACAGAGGGAAGTTCTGAACTGAATCTGGATCAGCGTTCTGAAGAACTGTCCTCCTGCCTGGCCATGCCTTGCCTTGCCATGCCGTGCCAATCCCAAGAAAAGAGATTGCACATGGATTCAAACAGTTCACAATGAAATTCATAGGATTATGAATGATCCAGAGGAGCATTTAATATGTTCAAAAAGTGTACAGGTACCGTATATGTATATAATAAACATTGGATGTCACTGATGACTTTGTGAATCGAGAGATTTGAAAAGGTCAGCGTCAGCCTGTGTTTCCTCTCAGTCATGTGAGAGACATTGTGATGTCAGTCATGCCTGGCCTATTGGCGTTCCTATTATCTACACACACTGTGGGGGTTAATGAGCATATTGACCCGCCTCTCATTATGACCTCACTTCCTGCTGCTCTGGGTGGCGTCTGCTGATGCATCCTGAGACTGTGTGTGTATGTGAGAGAGAGGGGGGGGGGGGTGAGAGACTGTGTAAATGTGTGTGTGTGTGTGTGTGTGTGTGTGTGTGTGTGTGTGTGTGTGCATGTGAATGCGCATTGTGAATCTTAATCGACCCCCAAGCATTTTTCTCAGCAAGACCTTGATGTAAAATTGAGAGAAGTCGACAGGTGTAGTAATACACAGCATAACAAGACCAGCAGGAGTCAAAGCTCCTCTTATACAGTGTATTACCCCCCCCCCCCCCCCTTACCCTTACCCTCCCCCCGCCCTAATTCTCCCCCCCCCCCCTTCACGGCTGTTTCCATTAACAATATTAAATAAACACTTTACCAAAATGTCAAAATGACATTGGTATTTCTGTACCCTCTAAATGTAGATGGATCAGGGGCAGGGTTAGAAAGTATCTGCTCTGTGTGCGACAGTGGGGCCACAGAGGTAGAGCAGTCGTCTGGTAATCCGGAGGTTCCCAGTTTGATTCCTGCTCCTCCGTGTCAAAGTGTCCTTGAGCAAGACACTTAACCCCTAAATGCTCCCAATGAGCAGGTTGGCACCTTGCATGGTTGCCTCCACCGTTGGTATGTGAATGGGTCAAATGTGAGGAACATTTGGATAAAAGTGCTATATAAATGCAGCCATTTACCATTATTTCAAGGGCTCTGGTTTAGAAGGTATCTGCTCTGTGTTCAAGGGGTCAGGGTTAGAAGGTATCTGCTCTGTGTTCAAGGGGTCAGGGTTAGAAGGTATCTGCTCTGTGTTCAAGGGATCAGGTTTAGAAGGTATCTGCTCTGTGTTCAAGGGGTCAGAGTTAGAAGGTATCTGCTCTGTGTTCAAGGGGTCAGTGTTAGAAGGTATCTGCTCTGTGTTCAAGGGCTCAGGGTTAGAAGGTATCTGCTCTGTGTTCAAGGGCTCAGGGTTAGAATCTGCTCTGTGTTCAACGGCTCAGGGTTGAATTTGTTGTAATTTTCACATTAAAAAGTTGTTCATAAACAGTGGCTGGAAAAGAACTGTATTAAGACAAGTTTGAAAAGTATCTGTATTAGGGATGTTCGATATTAGCTTTTTTACCGATATCCGATATACCGATATTGTCCAACTGTTACGGTTGCGCTTTGCTGGCATGATGAAATGGAACCCAATTACAGATATAGCACATGGAGAAGGCAGGCAGGAAACGGCAGTGGGATAACAAAAGCTTTACTTGCAAGAATTGACAAAGGATAACGTGAAACACAAAAACATGAACCAACACAAGGGTAACATTAAACAATGACCCAGCAAGTGAATGCTGGGCTCACAACACCTAAATACAAACACTAATTAGAGACAGAGGGTGATTGCTAACAAGACACAGGTGTGGTAGACAGAACTAACAGAATGACGCCACCAATCAAGAGCACAGCAGACAAGGTGGTAGACACTTTGACCATCATTCATAGGATGATAGACGGGGATCTGACCAGCTACTCTCCTGCTAAATGGGTCTTCTGGTTGAAGCTGATTGACTACGTAGCGAAGCAGAGCCTTACAAAGGCGCCTCAGATGAGGGTTATGACGGACAAGGTTTGTGCTCTCATGGAGACAGCTAGGCGAGCCTCGTCTGCTAGCTTAGCCTCTGCAGTTAGCCAGGTCCTCCCAGCTAGCATTACCGTCATGGTTAGCCTAGCTCCTGAAGCTAACCGGGCCTCAATGGCTAACACAGACTCGTCCGGTAGCCTAGTTCCTGCAGCTAACCAGACGTCCACAGTTAGCACAACCCCGTCTGCTAGCTTAGCCCCCGCAGCTAGCCAGGCCTCCCCAGCTAGCACAGTCCCCACTGCTAGCTTAGGCTCTGCAGCTAGCCAGCTTCAACCAGCTAGCAATAGATTCACGGTCAGCCTAGTTCCTGAAGCTAACCAGGCCTCAATTGTTAGCACAGACTCGTCCGGTAGCCTAGCTCCTGCAGCTAACCAGACGTCCACAGTTAGCACAATCCCGTCTGCTAGCTTAACCCCCGCAGCTAGCCAGGCCTCCCCAGCTAGCACAGTCCCCACTACTAGTTTAGACTCTGCAGCTAGCCAGCTTCAACCAGCTAGCAATAGATTCACATCAGCCTAGTTCCTGAAGCTAACCAGGCCTCAATTGTTAGCACAGACTTGTCCGGTAGCCTAGCTCGTGCAGCTAACCAGACGTCCACAGCTAGCACAGCCCCGCCCGTTAGCTTAGCCCCTGCAGCTAGCAAACCTCCGAGAAGAAGCAAGGCTTGGAGGACTAGCGTGGCTGTTGTGGCTAGCCAGCCATCCACAGCTGTCCTGGCCGTTGCTGCCAGCCTGGTTCCGGTCAGCGTAGCCCCGGCTGTCACCGTTCCAGGCTCCTCATCTCCGGATCCTACGCCACGCCTCGCCGCCGAGACCGATCCGGTCTCCACGCCCTGCCCAGCCTCTACACCTGGTCCGGCTGCTACGCCGGCTCCCGGCTCCTTGACTGGTCCTGGCGCCCCGTCTGGTCCTGGCTCCTCGACTGGTCCTGGCTCCCCGTCTGGTCCAGCCCTACGCCGTGATCGGCGCCGTAGTCCTCGCCGTGATCTTCGCCGTGGTCTGCGTTGGATCCTGCTCCGGGGGTCGTTGCCCCCGCACCTCCTTTCCGGCTCTCCTGATCCGGTCCCTAGTCCGGCGGCTGGAGGGTCTCTCGTCCGGGATCCTGCTCCGGGGTCCTTACCCTCGGCCTTTGGCTCCAGGTTTCCTGACCGACCCCCTGTTTCTCTCCCCGCCTCCCCTCTCCGGGCCTCTGTCCCCATCCCCACCCCCCCTCGTCGGGCCTCTGTTCCCGGGTCCAGCCTCCCTTTCCAGTCCTCTGTCCCCATCCCCACCCCCCCTCTCCGGGCCTCTGTCCCCATCCCCACCCCCCCTCTCCGGGCACTGCACCCGTTTTCAACCCCCCTGGCTGCTATGCCCCTCCTGGGTTCTTTCCTCGGACTCCCGGCCCCAGTTCTCCGGGTCCTCGCCCTGGGTTTTTTCCGGCTTCGCCCGTGTCCGGACGATGTTCTCGGGAGTCTGGAAGCCCCCCGTTCGGGGGGGGGGGGGGGGGTACTGTTACACTCCCAGACCAGCTCAGGTCTGGGAGAATCAATGCCCCAGTGTCATACCGCCATTTAGCGGTCACCTGCAGATGCTGCAGTCAACAAAGTTCTCACCTTCATCATCACCCCCAATCGTAACACCAACTCTTAATTTCCGATACCGATATCAACCGATACCGATGTATGCAGGGTTCCCCCCCCCCCCAAAAACTGAATAATTTCAGGTAATTAACATTACATATCTCTTGTTGTGTAATTAACACAACATTATGCATACTTCGACAATAAATAAAATAATAATTTGTTCTTACTTGCTTGCCTGGGTAAATAAAGGTTAAATAAATGTAAAAAAAAATAATTATATATATATATATATATATATTTTTTTTGAAAACCGATACCGATAATTTCCGATATTGCATTTTAATGCCAATATCGGCCGATAATATCAGTAGGCCAATAATATCGGACATCCCTAATCTGTATCTTACTCAAGTATATAAAAAAGAGAAGAGGTCGTGGCTCCGACATTTGAAGCAGAGCACTCTCTCTCTCTCTCTGTAGCGTGCATAGCAAACCTTTATAAACCGACTCACTTATTAAAATCGGTTTTGTAAAAAACGCTGTATTCTAAGATCCATTTAATCTAACATCCATTGATGTTGTTGATGGGTCCTTTCTCAGCACAATCCATGCTGTTACTCATAGCAGCTCCAGCTAGGTAGCCACAAACCAATGCAAAGTCAATGGGGTCTGGCTGCTGTCTGTACAAGACTGAGGACAACTGAAATCTACTGTGTGCACTGTAACATAATCTACATTACACCATTCCTGGTAATTTGGTGACAGTGACAATAGGACAAGTCAACATTCACTGCACAGGGACAGCACTGCTCACTTTAAACGCTGCACAGAAAATGGCCGGCCTTTGAAAAATAGCAATTTTTTTTTCTACCTGTACCCTCCTCTCTTAGCTGTGTTTGGTTTACGAGGCCCTTCTCCCTGAAAGTGCCAGAGTATTAGTGAGATAAGCCTCCAAGCTTGTATGATGCTGACCTAAAGCCCCTGGCCAGGCACCCATGACCAAACCATTAATAGTTAAATTTCATCTTCAAGTTTCTTCATTAGTCATAATGTATGTCAACACAAGGTCAATGCTAGAATGAAATGATGATAGAACAGGTCAGCTCAGCAGTAGTAGCACTAGACGCATTAGAGCACTAGTCATATAAAGGTAAAATAAAGTAAATAAAAATGGAATAATATAAGTAAATATATATTACACTATATACATAAATGAGGATTTTGGTGTCACATCAAATCTTCAATTGAATCGTTATTTTCCAGTTTCTTAGTTACCTTTTACCTAATTGCATTTTAGTGTGTAGTCAACTTGGGGGAAATGAATCGTTCTGATTCAATGTTCACAAGTGGAAAAATGTGGTCTGTGTGACTGTGATTAGATCTGGGTCACATCAAACATCTGGAAGGACTGCTGATTTGGGATTGCTCACCAATAATTTATTAGGTTTGCATCCTGGCAAACTGACGGCACCTATAGGCCCATACGATTGGATAATTCCTAATCCGGATATGCATGATTACTCATCTGCGTCAAATTGTACATGTACTTTTGTACTTTTGATGTTTTAAGTACATTTAAGAGCAACCACTTATGTAGGCCTACTTTTACTCAAGTGGAATTGCTAATGTGGTACTTTGACATTTACTAGAGTAATTTTGCATCAGGGTATTTGTACTTTTACTTGAGTACTTCTTCCAGTTTATAAACCTAACCCTTACTTCACCCTAACTATAGCCTCACTGGAGACAACAGGCCCCACACTAAACAAAAATAGAAATGATTATGTTAAAAAAAAAAAATTACGCTATCGATATCAGTTCAATGATGCCTTTTAGCCATGACCGTGTTGGAGCCACCCTGCTGTTTATTCAGTTGGTGTTAAGGGCAAGAGGACAACACACTATTGTAGAGTAACAGTGTATCGAACCACAAGTGGACCACAACCTAAGACCCACAGGGCAGCGTTGGGCCTTTTCTCCCTATTCAGCTCCCCCTGACCGACATGGGGTGTGGAGTGGCCCAGGGCGAGGGGTCGACAGGGATTGGCTGGTGAAGCTCTATAGACTACGACTCAAGACTATAATACCCAGGATTCATAGGTCAGTGTCCTCTCTGAGCCCGGTCAAGCCACAGGGGTCGGGGGTCAGGAGTAGGGGCATTAACCTCCCAGTTACTCTTGGGGGTCAAACTGGCTTTGGGAGTCGCATTGTGATTACAAAGAGAAGCAGGCATGTGCATGTGCACGCACGCACGCACACACACACACACACACACACACACACACACACACACACACACACACACACACACACACACACACACACACACACACACACACACACACACACACACACACACACACACACACACACACACACACACACACACACACACACACACACACACACACACACAGAGATCCACTAGTATCTGTCCGTCTACCTCCGGTCCTCCTCCTTCTCTGTCTACCAGCCTGCATTTCCCAGAGGGAATGATTGACAGTCATACACTTAACACAGACACCCTGACAGGCCAATCTTAGCCTCTCTGGTATGTGGGCTGAAGTCTCTCTGTGTGTGTGTGTGTGTGTGTGTGTGTGTGTGTGTGTGCGTGTGTGTGTGTGTGTGTGTGTGTGTGTGTGTGTGTGTGTGTGTGTGTGTGTGTGTGTGTGCAGGGGGGGGGTCAGTCAAGGAGGGTCGTATTGTGTTCAGACTGCTGCTCTAAGAGATTCCTGATGGTCCTCCTGCTGCTGCTGCTGCTGTTGTCATGTTTGTGTTTGTGTTTGTGTTTGTGTGTGAGGGAAAGAGAGGAACAACAAACAGAGGGAAGAAGAGAGAAAAGGAGAGAGAGAATAAGAGAATTCGGCATTGCTGTTGTTGCAGTGTGTGTGTGTGTGTGTGTGTGTGTGTGTGTGTGTGTGTGTGTGTGTGTGTGTGTGTTTTTTGTCTTTAGTATTTTGTCAGGTGCTAAAAAGATTCACTTTCAGGCAGCAACAATCTATCATAACCTATGATATTGATTCAACGGTATAATTGAGACATAATTCAGTGGTTATTTTTATATTTTCTTTGTTGCACTGAAACATAAGCCTTTCTTCAACGTTACTACATTACTACTGAAACATTACTACTGAGACATGAGCCTCAACATTACTACTGAAACATGAGCCTTTATTCAACGTTACTACTGAAACATGAGCCTCAACTTTACTACTGAAACATGAGCTTTTATTCAACATTACTACTGAAACATGAGCCTCAACTTTACTACTGAAACATGAGCCTTTATTCAACATTACTACTGAAACATGAGCCTCAACTTTACTACTGAAACATGAGCCTCAACATTACTACTGAAACATGAGCCTTTATTCAACATTACTACTGAAACACGAGTCTTTATTCAACATTACTACTGAAACATGAGTCTTTATTCAACTTTACTACTGAAACATGAGTCTTTATTCAATTTTACTACTGAAACATGAGTCTTTATTCAACATTACTACTGAAACATGAGTCTTTCTTAAACATTACTACTGAAACATGAGTCTTTCTTAAACATTACTACTGAAACATGAGTCTTTATTCAACATTACTACTGAAACATGAGCCTTGCTTCAACATTACTACTGAAACATGAGTCTTTATTCAACATTACTACTGAAACATGAACCTTGCTTCAACATTACTACTGAAACATGAGTCTTTATTCAACATTACTACTGAAACATGAGCCTTTCTTCAACATTACTACTGAAACATGAGTCTTTATTCAACATTACTACTGAGACATGAGCCTTTCTTCAACATTACTACTGAAACATGAGTCTTTATTCAACATTACTACTGAAACATGAGTCTTTATTCAACATTACTACTGAAACATGAGCCTTGCTTCAACATTACTACTGAAACATGAGTCTTTATTCAACATTACTAGTACTGAAACATGAGCCTTGCTTCAACATTACTACTGAAACACGAGTCTTTATTCAACATTACTACTGAAACATGAGCCTTGCTTCAACATTACCACTGAAACATGAGCCTTTTGTCAACATAAATCTGTCTTTTTATTGCGTGAGGAGATAAAATACGCTTCTTCCAAATCTTATTTATCCTTTTAATGAAATCTTCTCCTCTCCTCTCCTCTCCTCTCCTCTCCTCTCCTCTCCTCTCCTCTCCTCTCCTCTCCTCTCCTCTCCTCTCCTCTCCTCTCCTCTCCTCTCATCCCCTCTCCCGTCTTCATCTCTCCCCTCCTGTCCTCCTCTCCTTTCCTCTGCTCTCTGCTCCTCCTCTCCTCTTCCTCTCTCCTCCCTTCTCCTCTCCCCTCTTCTCCCCCTCTCCTCTTTGCTAGTCATCTCCTCTTCTCCTCTCATCTCCTCCCTTCTTCTATCTTCTCCTATCCTCTTCCCTCTCCTCTTCACTAGTCCTCTCCTCCTCTTAACACATTAACTGCCACGCTTATATCCATCAATGTATGATCACTGCCACCAGTCCAAGCCTATGGAGATGTTAACCTTCTTTGCAGGGCTATAACTTTTTAAATTGTATTGCTAAATTGACATTTTTATGGCCCATTCAACATCGATTATCTATCGTTCAGGATGTGGGAACGTTATACTTTTTCATTCATAGATTCATACGAAACTACCGTCTAGAATATAAATATGTTTTTATCGTTTTCTGCAGTAATTCCTAGAACGTGATTTATAGGCATAGATTATCAACTGCCGTTTGTTGGCGATACACGCTATATTAAAAATGTCAACTGTACATGATCCTAAACGTTATGACTGATCATGCGCGGATGAACGGGGGGGGGGTCGTTTATAATTCCGTGATCGTCAGTAAATGCTTTATGTAGTATGGGTCATATATTTCTCAGAGCAGTTTGCATGAATAATAATAAACAAACGCGCTGAAAATGACGTCAGCGTCCTCTTACCGTTAGCCGATGAGACTGGAGTAAAAAGACCCCACTTATTTGACGGCGATCGACTTGATCCATTTCCGGTTTGTATAATAATAATAAACGCCCAAATCATCTCGATTATTGAGTTATGGCAGCGATCCATATATGTGTGTCTACAGTCCCGCAACAATATGTGAGTGCCGGACGCATTTCCCCGGTGCACCGAGATCACAAGAGATCTATTTCCAGTTGCAACTCGCCGATCATCCACCAGGCGGCAGTATTGAAGCGTTGCAGAGTTGTGCAGGCTCCCACTGCATCAGACCAGGCTCCGTGAGGGAATTATGAATAACATGGCGAAAAAATTAAATATGATCTCAATAACGTCGTACGCCGTGGAATGGCAGAATTCGCATGAACTTGAAACACGTCGTAAGCCATTTCTGGCGGTGGATGTGTTAACAGACCATCATTTTACCTCACCCTTCCCTGTGTTGTTCACCCTCTCCCTGTAGTCTATTAAGCCACAGTATTAATTTGTGCATGTGTGTGTGCATGCGCGGGAGAGAGAGAGAGAGAGAATGTGTGTGTGTGTGTGTGTGTGTGTGTGTGTGTGTGTGTGTGTGTGTGTGTGTGTGTGTGTGTGTGTGTGTGTGTGTGTGTGTGTGTGTGTGTGTGTGTGTGTGTGTGTGTGTGTTTGCATGTGTGCCTGTCAGAGAGAGTTCATTTGAATTTCCCTTCAATCACTTCCTATTACCTAGGTGATAAATCAGCCAGATTGACTGTCCCCCTGGGTTGCCCCAGGGTCCAAATGCCCAACCTGATACCAACCTGGCTACACGAGAGAGAGAGAGAGAGAGAGAGACAGAGAGAGAGAGAGAGAGAGAGAGAGAGAGAGAGAGAGAGAGAGAGAGAGAGAGAGAGAGAGAGAGAGAGAGAGAGAGAGAGAGACAGGACTGCCTTTTTCCTCTCATCTACCATCCCTCCACCCTAAAAGACTATAGGGAAGAAGAATATTGGGGTCAGAGAGGTGATGGTGATGACTGCTGAGGGAGTGAAAGGGTTAAATTGTTATAAAGGCTCCTTATCACTGACACACTGTACTAGGATTGCTCCCTTATCACTGACACACTGTACTAGGATCATATTGCTCCCTTATCACTGACACACTGTACTAGGATCATATTGCTTCCTTATCACTGACACACTGTACTAGATCATATTGCTCCCTTATCACTGAGATACTGTAGGATCAATGATCAGTATCCACCATTTGAAAAGTACAGCTCCTATCTGACTATCCTAACAACATTAATTATTATTCTTTTTTTATTTAACAATTATGGACATAAATAATATTTTATAGTAGCCTGACATGTCAGACCTATGGAAGACTATGCAAGTTAGCTCTCCCTTGGGTCTGAAACAGACCCATTGGCAAATAATGGTTGTTTATTACAGTTTTTCTCAATCTCTTGGATGTATTTCCTGAAACTCTAACCTCGTTCCCAAAACTCTAAGTGTAATCTTCAAAACAGCCAAATAATTTCTCGTGATACCCTGCAAAAGAAGGGAATAATTGGACATATTGGGGCGCCCAAGTGGTGCAGTGGGCAAGGCGCTCACCACTAACGCAGGAGATGCTGGGTTCGAGCCCAGCTCTCGGCGTTGCCACCAGCTTGGCTGGTCGTTCATACTAACACAATTGGCAGTGTTAGGGGTGGGAAAGCTGGTGGGTGGGGATTGGACGTTGTGGACAGCGACTCCTACAGGTCGGTTGGTGCACCTGTACAGCAGAATCAGGAAGCAACGGGGGCAGCGTGAGCCTCCCACGCGTTACTCCTCGCCGCTGAGAGATCGCACTGTGCAGGTGAAAAGATGCGACAGCTGCCTCCTCGTGTACCGGAGGGGACACGTGATGCAAGGCTTGGTCCTCACTGCAGCCGACCAGTGGGAGGCATAGTCTAGCAACGTTTGAGATAGGGGAGGGGAGAATTGAAGGGAGAATTGGCGAGGCGAAATTGGGATGGGAGAAAAATAGAAAAATAAGGAGAAAAAGTGGATAAAAAAAAACTGGGCATATTGTGTACATAGTGTTGCTGTCAATGTAAATTCCTGGACGCACAATTATGAGAAAATACATGATTATTCTTCCTCTTCCTCTGCCTCTTCCACTGCCTCTTCCTCTTCCTCTGCCTCTTCCTCTTCCTAAGTCTGAGTTTTTTATTTTATTTTTTTATTTTATTATGCATCCCCCACCCTGTACCCCCCCCCCATGCTGCTTTGACAACCGAATTTCCCCTAGGGGATCAATAAAGGATTATCTTATCTTATCTTATCTTAATAATAACCTGTTGTCTAGTGTTACTCCTTGTATCAACAGCTCAGTGGATCAACTAGACTAGAGATTGAAAACATGTCTCCATTCTTATTTCTTACTTTTGGTGGTGAGGCAACCCATTTGTTTGCATTTGGATCACTGATTGGTCCTTTAAAAGATAATTATACCAATCAAATCTACAATGATATATTGACCTTGAAGAACTCTCCATGTAGGAGCTACTGAATGTTTTACCCCCGAAGAGCTGCACACTGGCCTGTGCGCAGATGAATGTCCTCCCCACCGCTGCCACGCTCAGTTTGAGTGCAGATTAATTCCTTCCCCACAATCACTTTCTCAGTTTGCAGACCTCCTTGGGAATTGTGTTTGCTTAAAGGCCCATTTCCATCAGGACTATCCAAGACAATGTGGAGAGAGCTGGAGATGAGAGAGAGAGAGAAAAAAAAGAGAGAGAGGGGGAGAGAAAGCGAGACAGGGAGAGAGAGAAATTGAGAGAGAGGGAGAAAAAGAGAAGGGGAGAGACAGATGAGGAAAAGAATGGGTGAATGCAGAGGAGAGAAAATCCTATTATGCAAATAGCATGAGGTGACAGGGCCATGCAGAGGTGTGTATGTGTGTGTGTGTGTGTGTGTGTGTGTGTGTGTGTGTGTGTGTGTGTGTGTGTGTCATCTGTTATTGATGTGAGATTTGGACCAAACCATTACTTTCCCATATCTGAAACCAGTCAGTATTCTGACCTGTGTGAGTGAGTGAGTGAGTGAGTGAGTGAGTGAGTGAGTGAGTGAGTGAGTGAGTGAGTGAGTGAGTGAGTGAGTGAGTGAGTGAGTGAGTGAGTGGACGAGTGAGTGAGCGAGCAAAGGAGTGAGTGATCAAGTGACTACATCATATCTCAGTCATATTGAAATCTCTCACACTAATCTTTTTCTCCATCTTTTTCTTTTTTTCTTTTTTCTTTTAGTAGAACCACATATTGACAAAGAAACTGAGGGCAAACAGAGACAGGAAATAGTTAAACCATCCCTGGCGACAGCATTCATCTTTCTAACTGCTTGGCAACAAACTTTGTAATTGTTCTGTTCTGTGATAGCCTGAATACATTCAGTAGTCAGCTGCTTCATGGCTAAAAAGCTAAAGCTGGCCCTATCATTTCTTTAGTTGTGCTGTGAGGTAAAACACCATGTTGGTGGTAAGTACAGTAGCCTACATCAAGTTAACGTTAGCTCGCTAACCAGCCCCATAGCTAATGCTGCATTGTGTCCAAGGATTCTTGGCTAGATTATTGGTGAACATGGAAAGCTGAGAAGGTTTGTTGCCAAGCAATAGAATGACGTCAACTGTCTAGCCATGACACGTGTCTCTAAAAGTTGTTTACATCCATGGCTAGATTTCTATGTTAGGACCGAAACGTCTAGCTATGTTTTCGACTGCCTTGCTCGCCAATGATGACCACTGAAGAAGTGTGACATGTTACATTGTGGGGCAGATTGGAGGCTCCAAAAAACCTGAATGATGTCACATTAGCTTCATGAATGGCCCCTATTCCTGAAGAGTTGACCCTGTTGGGAGATATAGTATGCGGTTTTTGCACGACAGCAGTGTCTTCTTCCACTTCTCTTCAATCACCTTCTCCCCCTCCTCTCTCCTGGCTGTGTTGTTGTGTCCCTGGCCCTAGTGCTCTGTCCCTCTCCATCTCTCTCTCTTGCTCTTCACCCACCCCTCCCTTTTACACCGCTCTTCCTCTCCATCCTTCATGCTCCCCCCATGCTCCCCTTGTTCCCTCCATCCCTCCATTCCTCTTTCCCTCTTGTCCCAAAGTCTTCTCACCCATTCTAATCACCCCCCTCCCTTCTCTCATAATTTTTACACACTCCCTCTGCCCCCCCATCTCTCTATGTCTCTCTCTCTCTCTCTTCTCTCCTCTCTCTCTCTCTCTCTCTCTCTTCTTCTCTCTCTCTCTCTCTCTCTCTCTCTCTCTCTCTCTCTCTCTCTCTCTCTCTCTCTCTCTCTCTCTCTCTCTCTCTCTCTCTCTCTCTCTCTCTCTCTCCTCTCTCTCTCTCTTCTCTCTCTCTCTCTTTTCACAACCTGCTAATACCTCTGCCCAAACGAGCCAAAGTCTGTACATCCGGACATCCGCGACCAAATTAAGTTTGAAAGAACATGTGGCTATAACTTTAAAATGGGTGTATACTTATCACTAATAACCAAACAGTAAGCTTGTCTGAACATTTATGCAGTGATGTACAGTAGTTATCAGAAAAGGAAACTGACTATAGTTCTGTCTTTTCTGAGTAAGAAAACCACACCTTTATGGCTGCGCTCATCGACGACACAGTGAATAAAGAATTTTTGGTTCTGATTTATAAAAGAGACCAAACATATGGGGTATTCAATATGTGGAGGGAAAATAATATGAGTATAGGTAGCACCGGTTAATTTACTTCCTCTTAG
>NW_028173756.1:0-9910 GCF_963971535.1 Notolepis coatsorum | reverse complement strand
GGAGAGGAGAGGAGAGGAGAGGAGAGGAGAGGAGAGGAGAGGAGAGGAGAGGAGAGGAGAGGAGAGGAGAGGAGAGGAGAGGAGAGGAGCTAGCATGCAACTTCTATGTTGTGTGCAGAGTTGAGACAGAGGGGAGGCGTTCAGAGGTAAATGCTCATCGACAGCTCCAGGAGATAACTGCACATGAATAAAACATGACAAGCTCACTATTGCAATAACCTACAGTACCACCCACCCCCCCTCAAGCTTTCTCAAATACTCCTGACAACATGTACACAACTCTGCTTAGGAAGTCAGGGAAAAAAACACCCTGACACTGAACTATTCACTGATGATCTGCCACGATAGGCGTGAGCAGTATTGCGAAAAAACAACCAACTGCACTCTCTGTCCATTTTACCTGTAAGAGGCCTTGTGTGACAGAGCTGGAGGCTCTGGAAGGTTATGATGGAGCAGGGAGAGAGAGAGAGAGAGAGAGAGAGAGAGAGAGAGAGAGAACAAGGAGGGGAGGGTGGGGGTCTGTCACAGCTATGTGAAGAGGAGGCCCCGGGGGATGAAGCGCCAGGGCAGAGTCTCTCTCCGTAGCTGTAGGAGCAGTGAGCTCACAGTAACTGGAGCTGCAGGAGACCATTACTGCACTTTCTCTTCCCCCTTCACGGCATCTGTCCCTGGGGACTGAACCGCTAGCGATGGACTGATGGACCAGAGGCTTTACAGAACACCAGGCCTGTTACACATCGGTAGCGAAACAAGATGTGCTACCTCTGGAGAGAGAGAGAGAGAGAGAGAGAGAGAGAGAGAGAGAGAGTAACGTACGGTAGACACCTCTGACGCCGCACATCGTCTCTCGCATAACTTGATGGTCACATGACAGAAAGGGCTTTGAACCTATTATCCAAATTCCAATGAACACCTCTTTCTACAGACATAGTCGTTCACGTCATCTTTCTAGCCACGTCTGTTCCCAAAATCCTCACAAAGTGCATTTTGTCCTTAGGAATGGACGACAAAGTCACGTTATTTGACAATAAAAGTAATTATGGCATTAGAAAACAATTACTGTCTGGTAGGGAGAGGATAGATCATCGGGACATGTCTCTGGACACACTCCAAATGCAGCCAGAAGGTTTGCCAAATATCAAGATTGTAGCGTTTATGTAATAGATTTCCTTTCACACCGTTACTTTGCTTTAAAATGTCTTAGAACATGTAAGATACATACAAAATGTAATAGAGATGTTAGGAATCAATATAACATTTTAGGGTGAAACTATTTAAATTCCTTAGGCTTGGATGAGTAAAAGTGTGTAATAGTCAAGTGTAATCAAGTGTGTCAAGTCATCTTAACAAGGTTCGCTGGATATTGCTTCATTCATTACACAAGCTGTCATCACAGTGGCTGGGAAATCTACTCAATCTACTCAATTTGTACCTGGTTTCGATGATAAACGCCAATTTAGGTGATTGGTCTTGGAGGACTAATGGATTTCTATCTGTGGGGGAGGGGGGGGGGGGTAAATGAGGTCAGATGTATGTGCTACTGTGCAGCAGCATGTGACCAGCACTACTGCGCAACAGGGATCTGGATCCTTCTTTGGATCATCCTTAACTAAAAACATTCTTAACCTCTTAAGCCCAATCAGCCCTTTACCGGTACGAGATTTATTTCACGTCTTAAATAGATCAATACGACAGCCGGGTAGCACAGCGGACTAAGCGTCTGTCTACCACCACAGAGACAGTGGGATCGAATCCAGCTGTGGTGCTTCCGGGTTGGCCGACCGTCCATACTAACACAATTGGCAGTGTTAGCGGGTGGGAAACCCGGTGAGGGTGGGTCCTGGTCGGTGTGGACAGCGACTCCTACAGTTCGGTCGGGGCGCCTGCACAGCAAGGGAAGGATCTGGGAGAGGTAGTGTGACCTTCCACACGTTACACTCTCCCAGTGAGAGTCCGTGCTGCCAGGTGAAAAGAAGCGGTGGGCTGGGTATGTGTCGGAGGAAGCATGTGATAGTCTCCGCCCTCCCAGACCGACGGTAGGGGGTAGAGTGCGCAACGACCAAGAAGGGGATTGGGAATTGGCATAATGACTAACATTGGGATGGGAGAAAAATGGAAAAAGAAGGGGGGAAAAAGATAATATAAAAAAATAAATAAAAAAATATCAATACATTAAGTAATGTTGCGTATATTTTTCAAATGTAGCCAAGAGTAAAGACCCTAACCCTATCAAAACAGCAGTCAAAGTGTATATTTCCGGCACTACATTTGTTTAGCAATGATTTTAAGTGTTAGCTAAATATTAGCCGTCGCAATCCGGTGAAAATACTGTACTTACAGTAGATTTCATTCACAGTCTTTGCTGCCCTGTAACGGGCGCCTGGTAGTACTAAATGCAGATTTAACTCTGCCATTGGAAAGAGGAGATTTGGCTCGATCCATGGATGTATGACTTGGCCAGAATAAGCTAATTTATAGGCCTGATATTCTATATTCATATATATATAAGTTAACACAAATAAATAATATTACCAGTACAGTACAGTATCTAGCACACTCTCAGGAGCAAAACAGAAAGAATCATTTCAAACTTGAACTATGTGACATGGCTTGAATCAACTGCTCTAGTGGAGTTGCTCAGTGGCCAATGGTGTCAACTGTGGTTGTACTGGGCAGCTCCCAGGTGTGAATGGAACTGTATGAATGTGAAGCAGGGCGTTCCTGAAAAAGAGCATCTGTGCTCAGCGAACCTACCCTGGGTAAATAAAGTTAATGCGTTAATTATATTATCGCGCGATACTAGTATAGCGTTAACGCAGCACGTTAACGCCGTTAACGGCCCAGCTCTAATATATATATATTCAGAATACAAATACCTTGGTATTTGGATTGATGAAGGACTTACATTTAAATATCATGTGGGCGTTCTCGCCAGTAAATTACGGAAAAAGATTGGCTTTTTTGTATAGAAATAGAGCCAACTTCCCTATGATTAGTAGAAAGAGAGTTGTTGAAGCAGTGTTCCTATCTGTTTTGGATTACGGAGATGTGATTTATAGACATGCAGCGGCTTCCACTCTTAAGCCCTTAGACTCTGTTTATCATTCAGCCATTAGATTTATCACTAGTGATAGTTATGGTACTCACCATTGTATCCTATATAATAAGGTCGGGTGGGCCTCTCTGGCAGAGAGACGTAAGTTGCATTGCAATCTTTTTATCTATAAAGCCATAATTAGAGATTGTCCAAATTATATTAGTTCTTTATTGGAATGGACCACTGGACCCTGTCGTACACGATCCAGTTTTTGGCTTACACTTAGAGTGCCTAGAGTTTGTACTGAACTTGGTAGATCTGCTTTTGGCTTTTTTGCCCCTACATCATGGAATACCCTGCAGGAAACACTGAAACTAGACACTCTAGTGTCTATGGGTCGGTTCGGTTTAGAACCTTAATGACCAATCAGGTCACCACAATATGTAATTGTTTTTAAATTATTACCTCTGTTTTAATTTTGAGCTATTTTATTCTTTTTAAAAGATTTTTTATTCTAATTTTTTTTAATGTATTTAAAAATGTGCTCTCAATTATTCTGATTGTCTGATGTCTTTATATTTATGAACACACTGTGACACTTGTGTATGTAACATCTCGACGGCACTGTAAATGAGTTTAATTACTCAGTGTATTATCGAGTATAAATAAAGATTGAATATATTTCAAATTGCATGTGTTTTGGATGGCAAAATGCAGTACTGTATCTACAAAAAAAACCTGTAAATCATCTGCCCTTTATTCATTCGCTTAGATTTTTAGTACACTTGATCTCAAGAAGGTGCTGAATGAGCTCAGTGGCAATCCTTCACTTCTGGTCAATGTCAGCATGGTGTTATTCACCATCAAACAATTAATAATAACAATTTATATTCTCCTTTGGTTCATTACAATTTACTCAAGCATAGTAACAGACACAACATTTCTGACACTTCATAGATGTCCCTAGATACCAAGAACATGCAAATAGCCCCACTGTCTGACAGCTGGTTGAGTGTCTCTAGTTGCCTACTCATCATTAATCCACCTTGTTATGCCTGCTCTGCTATGAGAGACATGCGGGACATGGGCACTGAAACAGATGTACTGTACGCTACACAGACGCATAATAGTCTGAACATAGTGCTGCATAGAAACTAATGTGGGCAACACACAAAGCTGTATGCATGCTCAGTCACACACACACACACACACACACGCACGCACGCACGCACGCACGCACGCACACACACACACAAAATAAATCAGCATTGCTTTTGGTGAAGTGCCCCTTTAACCATCGCACTACAATAACTTGTCAAACTAAATCAGGACATCAAGAATCCTCATTTAGTAGCATGTCCTGATTTTGTGTGGAGTCTTGAAATTCTCCAGATGTTTAGCAGCATATATCCACTGTGTGAATAGGTCTGACATTGAGAGAGTCACAGAATACAAATAGCTTGGCATCTGGCTTGATGTAGGGCTGGACGGTATGGTCTAAAATTTATATCACGGTATAATTTGAAGCATAGATGGTAACGGTATATATCACGGTATATTAATTTATCTTAAAATGTCTGTAATGCTTCTGAAGGGGTAAAACACTGGCAGCTATTACTGTACTCTTGTATTACTAGGACATATTTCACATAGTACAGAGACACCTCCAACATAACTTAACTTTAGTGTACATGTTTGACAACGTAGAGAGAGAGCGAGAGAGCGTGATGTAATAGGTTTGAGTTTGAGGTTTGAGCTTCCTAAGATGATGTTACACCAGGATTTGTCAACACACAGAAACAGGAGCAGCCCCGATGGATAAAACGATATAAAGAAACGAATAGCCAAATAAATGTGAAGTTATCTTTGAACCTCTGTCGTCAATATAACCCCCCCATCTTTCCTCACTAATGGAACAGTGCCGCAGAGTGATGTTAGAACATTAGCTTAGTGGCTAACGTGAGTTAGCTTAGTGGCTAACGTTAGCCTCGTTGCTGCGGTAAATCAAGTCTCCTCTCAGCCTCCTTAGCCAAATTGAAATGCCAAAACTATTATGGCAAGGTCCGTGAACAAGTGGAGAAAAACTCAGTACAATTAAACACTATGCAACGACCACTGCAAACGTCGAGTGAATCGTCAAGTAACGTTAACGTCATTGCTACTGCTGTGACTAGCTGCTCTTGTGTCTAGTCTACCGGTCACAAGGTATGAAGGTATAGTCAAAATCCATACTGTAGCACAAATTCATACCGTTTATACCGTATACCGTTTATACCGTCCACCCCTAGCTTGATGAGAAATTTACATTTAAATACCAGACAATCTTGCCAGTAAACTATATCTTATATCACTTCATTATTGGACTAGACCGCTGGACCTCATCATACTCACTCCAGTGATTGGCTCACACTTCAAACCCCCAGAGATCACACTGAACTTGGGAAATCTGCTTTTAGCTTCTGTGCCCTGAACACGTGGCACAGGCTGTACCTTAAAACTCACCTTAAAAGTCAGTTTCAATCCTAATGACCAACCATTTCACCCCAGCCTGCAGTTGCTTTTAATAGTTTTCTTGATTGACTTTTCTTGTTTTTATTTCATATTTATTGTGTGCTGTATATTCTCGACATTGTATTATAATGAGAGCTTGCTCTCAATTTTTCAAGATTAAGTGAAGATTGAATGAATTAATGAATTACATACACACAGACACACAGACACACAGACACACAGACATTTACATTTACATTTAGTCATTTAGCTGACGCTTTTATCCAAAGCGACTTACAAGTTCTGTACAACAAGCCATCAGGAAGGGCACAACTCTATCAGCTGAGTAACAATGTTCATCAAAGTGTTGAGTACTACAGTGTAGGTTAGTTTATTAGGACAAGTGCATGACACACAGACACACAGACACACAGACACACAGACACACGCACACACACGCACGCACGCACGCACGCACGCACGCACGCACGCACGCACGCACGCACGCACGCACGCACGCACGCACACACACACACACACACACACACACACACACACACACACACACACACACACACACACACACACACACACACACACACACACACACACACACACACACACACACACACACACACACACACACACACACACACACACACACACACACACACACAGACCTCAGAGTCATCAATTTCCCCACACTTAATTTCACCATCTGTCATTTTGAGGTAATAATCAACAGACAGATACAATACATAGAGACACTTGGCATCCTAATGATGTACTATTTCTACTGCCAACCTTCAAGCTCTGTCTAGTGCAGGACTGACAGCTTTGCAATTCCACCCAAACGCCAAGGAAATGATTCACACTGCTAAGGGTGTTATTGCTTTTGAGAAGTCTGTTATCCTATCCAAAACATTAAAGTTTTTTTGATAATGTGTGCCAAAATAGCCTATTTTCAAATTCAGTGCAATACATCTGGTACCCTGTTAAAGGCCCAATCCATAATCCAAGTGTAAAAACGCGTGGGAGGCTCACGCTGCCCCCGACACTTCCTGATTCTACTGCGCAGGCGCACCAACCGACCTGTAGGAGTCGCTGTCCACAACGCCCGATCCCCACCCATCAGTTTCCCACCCCCTAATACGGCCAATGTGTATGAGTATGAACGACCAGCTAAACTGAAAGCAATGTGGAGCGCTGGGCTCGAACAGGCGAGCCCAGCGTCTCCGCATTCGTGGCGAGCGCCTTGCCCACTACGCCACGTAGCCGCCCGCGAAATAACATTATACATTATGCTCCGTGCTTCATTCATTCATTTCATAATCAGTCAGCAGCCTGCGTCCTCCACTGATGCAGCCTCCACTGATGGATTTCATTTGGGACCGCTGCCGCTTGCGCGTCTCTCAGCGCGGATAAGGGCGTGTGCTAGGGCGGTCACGTGGCCGTGTGGCCAATCAGAGAAACGCTGAACGAAAAGCTGAACACAAGTTGGTTGCCTTTAATATTCACGCGCCCCGACCGACCAGTAGGAACTACAGTTTACAACGACCAGGACACATACCCCACCGGCTTCCCACCCGCTAACACTGCCAATTGTGTTAGTAGTGACCACTGACCAAGCTGGAGGTACCGCTGACAGCTGGATTCGATCCAAGAGTCTCTGCGGTGGTAGGCGAGTGCTTAGTCCACTGCGCTACCCAGCTGCACCCTTTGATTGACTGGGCTCTTGATACAACACTAGAAAACACTAGACAACAGGTAAATATGAGTTAAAAACAAACAAACAAACAAGATGCAAAGAGATGCAAAGATGATGCCCAGAGCCACCAGGGTCCGGTAGTGATAGATCACATGACATTGTAACAGTATTTCAATTACATTCATTCATCATTTTACACTACCGTGTTGCAGTAATTCAATTGATCACAAATCGTACTTTCAATCAACAGATCGAACTCTTCAAGAATGTTTGTGTGATGAGAAAAATGTGGTGTCTTTTAAAGGATTGTGCCTTTAAAAGTGAAATGTTATGTATTTGTACCGACCTTCATAAAGGCGGCGTGGCGCAGTGGTTAGCATGAGTGCCTCGCACTGAGAAGGTCCCGGGGGTTTCAACCTGACAGGGAGGCCTTTGTGTGGCGTCCCGGGGGTTTCAACCTGACAGGGGGGCCTTTCTGTGTGGCGTCCCGGGGGGTTTCAACCTGACAGGGGGTCCTTTCTGCGTGGAGCTTGCATGTCCTCCCTGTGTTCGTGTGGGTTTCCCCTCTGCACTTTGGTCCTCGCGGTTTCCTCCCTCACCAAAAGACATGCATGCTACGCACCGCCGCTATCGTCCGTGACCAGGACACTGGCATTAGGACCTAATCACCGTGCACCGGCGGTCAGGACGGATCAAATGCAGAGGAACGATTTCCCCAGCGGGGACAATAAAGCACAACGAAAGCACATCATTCTTTTCACTTTTCAATGAGGCCCAATTTAATACATTCCTGGCCCGCTTGGCTGAGTCATGCCACAGCCACAGAGAGAGAGAGAGAGAGAGAGAGAGAGAGAGAGAGAGAGAGAGAGAGAGAGAGAGAGAGAGAGAGAGAGAGAGAGAGAGAGAGAGAGAGAGAGAGAGAGAGAGAGAGAGAGAGAGCAGCAGGGGCCGCTTACTGACTAACAAGAGCGTTCACATATGCGGGACAGGAGGAGAGGAGAGGAGAGGAGAGGGGAGAGGGAGGAGAGGAGGAGAGGAGAGGAGAGGGGAGGAGAAGGGGAGAGGAGGAGAGGAGAGGATAGGGGAAGAGAAGGGGAGAGGAGGAGAGGAGGAGAGGAGAGGGGAAGAGAAGGGGAGAGGGGAAGAGAAGGGGAGGGGGAGGAAACGAGGAGATGAGTGTGTGTGTGTGTGTGTATGTGTGTGTGTGCAAGAGAGAGAGAGACATAAGAACACAAGAATAAGAAAATGATCAAACAATATAACTATTAAAGTGGAGAGGGGAGAGAGAGAGAGAGAGAGAGAGAGAGAGAGAGAGAGAGAGAGAGAGAGAGAGAGAGAGAGAGAGAAAGAAAGAAAGGGGTACAGAAGAATTTGAGGAGGTGAAAGATTGAATCCTGCTGACACATGGTAAAACGGTAGCAGGCCCGGCTCGGCTAACAAGCTTGTGATAAGAATCTCTCTCTCCCTGCGCCTATAAGCCTTTGTCTTCATCTGTCTCTGTCTCTCCCCCCACCCCCCCCCCCCTCTCTCTCTCTGGCTGTAGAGACCAACGAGGTTCCCTGACGTATGCCCTGTGATCCCTTTAAGACAGAACTGTTGAGTCCATATGTTCTTGTCAGATGGTATTTTGCAGCTATGAGGTGGTTACCCCGCTGACGCTGCTGTACCTATGACCCGTTTCCTATTGTGCCCGGTTTAAAGGTCCCCCTCCACTCATAAATGTAATTTTTCTCCAGTTAACTCCTCTTGGAGGCAGGACTTTGATTCTACAGATGGTTATTTGCGCAGAACTTCCTCAAAATTGGAGAAGCATGTGTGATGCAACTAATCCTGCAACCTATCATGGTCACGATTGCCCAGCTGGCCACACTGTCATCCAGGAAATGCTAACTGCTAACATGAAATGCTAAGATGAAACTTGTATTATAAGTTGATACATCTAGTGATTTATGCACGAAAACAATATTGTTATAACAAGATTGTGTAAGCTAAGAAGTTTTGTGTATTTTTTGGTGAACCGTTTTAGGTGGAAAAAGAGAGAGTTAACTGGCTTGGGGGAAGACATCACAGGAAGACATGAGGGGGGAAGGGGGGGGGGGGGGGTAGTGGCAATCCCAAGTCGGTCGGAACTTTCTCGGCTGAGCTATAGTCACTTTCCCGCACCTCCCATGATTTGGGATTGGTCTCTCCGTGTTCAGGAGACGTAGGCGTATACAAGTCTACTGGATCATGTCTCCAGCCGTAGCTACCACCACTTCAACCACGTCAAGGCTCTCAATCAATCAATCAATCAATCAGATTTATTTATATAGCACATTTCACATGACGCGTGTCAACCAAAGTGCTCATCCACATTCATAAATGTTCTCCCCCCCACTCTCTCTCCCATGATTTCAGAATACCTGAAGTGTTGCGGTGGTCGATCCTAAGTTTTGTTTTCATTGAAAGTAGACATATTGTATGAATTATTAATGTAATTGTTCAATAATCATGTGTACGGGAGGGGTTGTTATTGTCGGCTCTGAGGTGTGGCCCACCCTGTACCCACTCAAATTCAACCCACAAACCAAAACAAAGACGTTTAAACAAAGATGAATGAACATAAACAAAGATGAATAAAACCCATATTGGTCAAACCCTTGTAACAACGCTGTATTATGGAGGCTGAAAGGAGG
>NW_028173757.1:22500-24563 GCF_963971535.1 Notolepis coatsorum | reverse complement strand
GAGCAGAACAGAGCAGAGCAGAACAGAACAGACAGAACAGACAGAACAGAACAGAACAGAACAGAACAGAGCAGAACAGAGTAGAACAGAACAGAACAGAACAGAACAGACAGAACAGAACAGAGCAGAACAGAGCAGAACATACAGAACAGAACAGAACAGAACAGAGCAGAACAGAGCAGAACAGAACAGAGCAGAGCAGAACAGAACAGAACAGAACAGAACAGAACAGAACAGAGTAGAGTAGAACAGAACAGAACAGAGCAGAACAGAGCAGAGCAGAACAGAACAGAACAGAACAGAGCAGAACAGTCAGAACAGAACAGAGCAGAACAGAACAGAACAGAACAGACAGAACAGACAGAACAGACAGAACAGAACAGACCAGAACAGAACAGAACAGAACAGATCAGAACAGAACAGAGCAGAACAGACAGAACAGAACAGAACAGAACAGAGCAGAACAGAACAGAACAGAGCAGAACAGAACAGAACAGACAGAACAGACAGAACAGACAGAACAGACCAGAACAGAACAGAACAGAACAGAACAGAACAGACAGAACAGAACAGAACAGAACAGACAGAACAGAACAGAACAGAACAGAGCAGAACAGAACAGAACAGAGCAGAACAGAGCAGAACAGAACAGAACAGAGTAGAACAGAACAGAACAGAGCAGAACAGAGCAGAACAGAACAGAACAGAACAGAACAGAACAGAACAGAACAGAACAGAGCAGAACAGAGTAGAACAGAACAGAACAGAACAGAACAGAACAGAACAGAACAGAGCAGAACAGACAGAACAGAACAGAACAGAACAGAACAGACAGAACAGAACAGAACAGAACAGACAGAACAGAACAGAACAGAACAGAGCAGAACAGAACAGAACAGAACAGACAGAACAGACAGAACAGACAGAACAGAACAGAACAGAACAGAACAGAGCAGAACAGACAGAACAGAACAGAACAGAACAGAGCAGAACAGACAGAACAGAACAGAACAGAACAGAGCAGAACAGAACAGAACAGAGCAGAACAGAACAGAACAGAACAGAACAGACAGAACAGACAGAACAGACAGAACAGAACAGACCAGAACAGAACAGAACAGAACAGAGCAGAACAGAGCAGAACAGAACAGAACAGAGTAGAACAGAACAGAACAGAACAGAGCAGAACAGAGCAGAACAGAACAGAACAGAGCAGAACAGAACAGACAGAACAGAACAGAACAGACAGAACAGAACAGAACAGAACAGAACAGACAGAACAGAACAGAACAGGACAGAACAGAACAGAACAGAACAGAACAGAACAGAGCAGAACAGACAGAACAGAACAGACAGAACAGAACAGAACAGGACAGAACAGAACAGAACAGAACAGAACAGAACAGAGCAGAACAGAGCAGAACAGACAGAACAGAACAGAACAGAACAGAACAGAACAGAACAGAGCAGAACAGAACAGAACAGAACAGACAGAACAGAACAGAACAGGACAGAACAGAACAGAACAGAACAGAACAGAACAGAGCAGAACAGAGCAGAACAGAACAGAACAGAACAGAACAGAACAGAACAGAACAGAACAGAACAGAGCAGAACAGAACAGAACAGAACAGAACAGAACAGAACAGAACAGAACAGAGCAGAACAGACAGAACAGAGCAGAACAGACAGAACAGAACAGAACAGAACAGAACAGAGCAGAACAGAGCAGAACAGAACAGAACAGAGCAGAACAGAACAGACAGAACAGAACAGAACAGAACAGAGTAGAACAGAACAGAACTGAACAGAGTAGAACAGAACAGAACAGAACAGAACAGACAGAACAGAACAGAACAGAACAGAACAGAACAGAACAGAACAGACAGAACAGACAGAACAGAACAGACCAGAACAGAACAGAACAGACAGAACAGACAGAACAGACAGAACAGAACAGAACAGAACAGACACAGTAACTCACGGAGGCAGGTGTTGTCGGTGAAGAACTCTGTGAACTTGTCACACTCGTCCTTGTTGTTTCCGCTGCTGGCACAGTCGCA
>NW_028173757.1:0-12500 GCF_963971535.1 Notolepis coatsorum | reverse complement strand
TTGTGCCATCGGTGTCGTGCAGAGGTGTAAAAAGTAGGGATGTCCGATATTATCGACCGATATTGGCATTAAAATGTGGTATCGGAAATTATCGGTATCGGTTTAAAAAATATATATATATTTATTTACCCAGGCAAGCAAGTAAGAACACATTCTGATTTTTTTTATTGTCAAAAGTATGCATAATGTTGTGTTCATTCCACTACAAGAGATATGTAATGTTAATTACCTGAAATCATTCCGTTTTTTGGGGGGGGGGAACCCTGCATATATCGGTATCGGTTGATATCGGTATCGGAAATTAAGAGTTGGACAATACCGGTATATTGGTATCGGTAAAAAAGCCAACATCGAACATCCCTAGTAAAAAGTACCCAGAAATTATACTTAAGTGAAAGTATGGGTACCGTCTCAAAATCTTACTCAAGTAAAAGTCAGAGTAAAAACACACTTGAGTAAAAGTAAAAAAGTTTCTACTTGTAAATGTACTTAAGTACTAAAAAGTTTAAGTAAAAACTATTTTTCTGACTGTCTATTCTTCTCATAGCAGGTGTTTAATCAAAGATCCCCGCTTTCTAGTCTTGCATAAGGACCAATCAGCATGGGTATGGGCGCAATAATTTTCATTGATGGGGATTTGATTGGCTGTTTTTATATAAAATGTGGCCGCAGGATAAACCTTTTCCACCCGACGGGACTGGTACTGGTCCCAAAATGACATCACGTCATAAATCAATCTCTCCAGACTGTTTGACAAAAGTATAGTTTTTTTTGTCAAATGTATTCAAGTATAAACATCATAACCATGTCACAACAGCAGTTATAATGTATATTATCATCAATACGTTAGTTTACCAATAGGTTAAAGTCTTATTAGATAGATTTTCGTTTTGGTCTAGTTTAGTTGGCGAATGTCGACCATTTTGGAAAATGTTTACCCCGGGAATTGTAGTTTTTTGCCGCCATTTTGTAGAGGACAACAAGAGCTTTCTATCACCGTTGGAATCTTTCCGAACGACACTTCCCAAAAGCCTCTATGGGGTTTCAAGCACATTACTTCTGTATGAATTTTTTAATATCTCTTATTATTCGGGATAATAAACTACAAAACGTAATGTTATTGACATATATTGAAGCACAGTTAGTTTCTCTACCCTATTTTTAGCATGTAGCAACAATTCGATTTGAAAATAGTTTCAATATGGTGGCACCCTGATAAAAATTCAAAAGCTACTGTACATACAGTAGATTTCATTATCTGTTCTTATGCACGATACTAAATCCAAATTGAACTCTGGCATTTTAAAGATAATATATGTATATATGTAAATGTGGGAATTGGCTATAACAAGGTCATTTATAAGCCTGCTGTTCTATATTCTATAATAATATTTCAAATTGCATTGGTCCGGATGGGAGAATTCAGTACTGTATCTACAGAACCTTCTGTTTAATCATCTTCCCTTTATTCATTTCCTTAGATCTTTTGTACACATGATCTCAAGAAGGTCCTGAACGAGATCAGTGGCAGTTTTATGTCTGGTCATTATTAGCATGGTGTTATTCACTGTCAAAGATGCAAAAAAAATCATAATTCATATTCTCCTTTGTTTCATCACAATTTAAGCAAGCCTAGTAATAGACACAATATTTCTGATACTGTGAATAAATTCACTGAGGTCCATATATGTCCCTAGATACCAAGAATATGCAAATGGACCCTGTAGAAGTAGAGCAATATTCCATTTACTTATGTATGTATTTTAGGCGGATTCTCAGAAAATAGGCTCCGGGTGGAAGAGGTTAATGCTAGTGTCTTACCTATATATCGCTGCTGTCGGGACAAAACCTCATAACTCCAAAAATCCAACTTTTCAGCAGATGAAAAAAACTAACACAGATTTGAGGGTGAATAGAGTTAGGAGGTTTAGACAGATGATCGGTTTAATGCTTTCCCATTGTTTAAACTTTGTAAAACCCACACACACATATGGAGGATGATCTACGGAGTTGATTTATATCATAATAAAAAAATTCAAAAAATGGAGTTATGAGGTTTTGTCCCGACAGCAGCGATATGTAGTTTGTCTTAATGTTAATCTCTTACTTACAGATGTAGTTGGTCTTAATGTTAGTCTCTTACCTACATATGTAGTTTGTCTTAATGTTAGTCTCTTACCTACAGATGTAGTTGGACTTAATGCTAGTCTCTTACCTGCAAATGTAGTTAGTCTTGCAGGAGGCCTGCACTTCTAGGCAGTTTGGTTTCTGTTTCTCCTCATAGGAGCAGACGGGAACAATGGTCTGGCGTCGGCGCTCCGAGCAAGCTGATTGGTCACTGGGCGGGCATGAGCAGTACAGCATGCCGTAGCTATGCTTCGGGGGTACCTGGGAAAGAAAGCAATCATTATATTGTGACAAACTTTTGACTTGATATTAGATACAGAGCAATTGCAAAATTAATACAAACATCTTCTCCCGCATATATTTTGTATTAAGTCTTAAGCATTGTGTGAACTCTGAATCGGGCCCATAGTGCATACAAATCAGACTAGTTTCAAGTTCAAGTTTCAAGTTTCTTTAATAGTTGTCATACAGAAGTACAGAATACTTTTATACAAAATGCTTCTTACTGTTGCGCTCCAGAGACTGTGCAAGACAAGATAAGTATGAAATAAAATAACATAGTATAGCATGTAAATTAGAAGTAAAAAAAAAATGAGGTCACAGTGTTCAGTATAGACATATGTACAATGTTCGATGCAGAATAGACGTAACTGAGTTACCATATAATATACAATACTGTGCAGTGTACTAATATACAATACTATATAGTGCAAGGCAGAAATGGGATGAGGTGCAATTTAGGTACAATTTACAGTAGGTGTACGAGTTGTAGTGCAAATCCTTTATCAATAAATATAAAGTGTGTTTGTGTGATCTAAAGTGTGGAGAGTGGGTGCTGCAGTGTGTTGTTTGTTTGAGTGTGTGCGTGTGGGTGTGTGTGCTGTGTGCATTTGATGGTTGTTGCATAGTGTTTATTGTTCGTTTAGCAGCCTGATGGCCTGGGGATAGAAGCTTCTTCTGAGTCTTTCCGTGCTCGCCTTAAGACTCCGGTATCGCTTGCCTGACCGCAGCAGTTCAAAGAGGCAGTTGTTCGGGTGGCTCGAGTCCTTAATAATTCTCTTAGCCTTCCCCTTGCACCGCTTGTTGTAAATGTTCTGGAGGGTGGGAAGCCCCCCTCCAATTGTGCGTTCGGCTGAACGTGTCACTCTTTGTAGTCTGCTACGGTCTTGTGCAGTGCTATTCCCAAACCAGGAGGTGATGTTGCCAGTCAGGATGCTCTCTATTGTACATGAGTAGAAGTTCCTAAGGATCTTCTGACTGACTTGGAACTTCCTCAGGCGCCTGAGGAAGTAGAGGCGTTGTCGTGCCTTCTTCACAACACTGTCAATGTGTGTGGTCCATGTCAAATCCTCGGATATGTGGGCTCCGAGGTACTTGAAACTGTTCACTCTCTCAACCGGTGCCCCGTCGATGCTGAGGGGGCTGTAGTCCTTGACTAGGGTTGTTTTTGCAAATAGTCTGTGCTGGACAACACAGTTTCAACACCTTGCTTTCACACTTTTACAAGGCGTGGGTTAAACAGAGCCAGCAGGGACACAGATAGAGGACTCACTCGAGGTACCGGGTTAACCGTCTGTTGTGTGGTAGTGAAAAGGTTAACCTTCTTTATAGTGTCGTAGTGAAAGGGTTAACCTTCTGTAGTGTGGTAGTGAAAGGTTAACCTTCTATAGTGTGGTAGTGAAAGGTTAACCTTCTGTAGTGTGGTAGTGAAACGGTTAACCTTCTGTAGTGTGGTACCCAAACTCAAACCGTCTCACTCAGACGCAACCTGCCCTCCCTATCCCCCGCCACCCTCTCCTCTGACATACTATCCGCTCTACCTTTGAGTGACACCTTCTCTGCTCTCTCCACAGAGATGGCAACCTCCACCCTCCTCTCAGCCCTTGCAACCTCTTTCGACAAGCTCTGCCCCCTCGTTGATAAACCTGCCCGCCGTTCCCCACCCAGTCCATGGCTGACAGATCCAGTGAGAAAATAAAGACAGGTCCTGAGAGCAGCTGAGAGGAAGTATAGAAAGTCAGGCCTCACTGCTGACATCGACACATATCACAACCTCTTGTTAACATTCTCCAAAACCATTACTAATGCCAAAGCTTCTTTCTTTCACCATAGGATCGAGACCTCGGCCAAGAATCTTCGCAAACTGCATGCTACCATGTCCTCCCTCCTCTGGCCGCCTCAGACCCACTCCTATCCAAGCTCTGGGAGGGTCATCACAGAGAAGTCGCCTATTCTCAGTCCTTTCCTCACAATGGTGGAATGAACTACCCACCCCAGTTAGGACAGCCGAAACCCGTACAATCTTTCGCCGTCGACTAAAGACGCACTTCTTCAACCATTATCTGAATTAAAAAGAAAAGAAAAAAATATCTAACCCTAACTAACCTTACTGTCATGCACTTGTCCTAATAAACTAACCTACACTGTAGCACTCAACACTTTATGAACATTGTTACTCAGCTGATAGAGTTGTGCCCTTCCTGATGACTTGTCGTACAGAACTTGTAAGTCGCTTTGGATAAAAGCGTCAGCTAAATGACTAAATGTAAATGTAAATTTAATGGTAGTGAAAGGTTAACCTTCTGTAGTGTGGTAGTGAAAGGTTAACCTTCTGTAGTGTGGTAGTGAAAGGTTAACCTTCTGTAGTGTGGTAGTGCAAGGGTTATACTTCTGTAGTGTGGTAGTGAAAGGTTAACCTTCTGTAGTGTGGTAGTGAAAGGTTAACCTTCTGTAGTGTGGTAGTGCAAGGGTTATACTTCTGTAGTGTGGTAGTGAAAGGTTAACCTTCTGTAGTGTGGTAGTGAAAGGTTAACCTTCTGTAGTGTGGTAGTGAAAGGGTTGTGAAAGCATTATTCAGTTCTCATTATAGGACCACAGAACATACCATTAAAGAGGAACATATCACATATTCACTATAATAGGTCATTGGGTTTGTTTGCTATCATCATGTATGGAAAAGGGTCACTAGCAATCACTTTTGTGGGGGGGGGGGGGGGGGGGGTAGTGGGGCACATACTGTATGCAATCAATATAATTGAATATTGGCAGTAATGAAAGCCCTCTTGTGTGGTTTGTTTATGAGTTTTGTATTTGTGTCAAGGCTTTATTCTCTAAAAGCAGGAAAGGTTGTACACTCATAACTCATATCTTCATTTTGGTAGCCAGTCTAATATCGACCACTTCAACGTCATTTTTTATAACTCTGTGGTGGACATTCAGCTTTAATCCAGAATCATTTCCAGCACAACAGGAAGCAGATAACGGATAACTGGGGGTATTTTTTGCTGGACCTGCCAGGGCAAGGCTACAGGATGGTGCCAGGGCAAGGCTACAGGACAGCACCAGGGCAAGGCTACAGGATGGTGCCAGGGCAAGGCTACAGGACAGCACCAGGGCAAGGCTACAGGATGGTGCCAGGGCAAGGCTACAGGATGGTGCCAGGGCAAGGCTACAGGATGGTGCCAGGGCATGGTTTGTCAGGCTGTATGTTATGCGGGTCCAGCTGTATTAGGGCTGGGCGATAAAACGATAACAATAATTATCACGATATATTTTAATAATCGATATCGATTGATAATAAAAAAAAAAATATCAATAAATTTTTTTTGTGACCTGCAACAGGGCAGTTTAAAAAGAGACAGTGGACAGACTTGTCTTTCTTGCCTGCAACTTAAAGCCATGGCTTTGCTTGTCCAAATGACAATACTGACCAAATTGAGATTTATTTTTCTCTTGTCCATTTATTTTGTTTGCTTTCTAATGTAAAATACATTTTGAAACCGTCTGTACACAGTAGGCTATGTGTGCTAGCAGAGCTAGTCTCCAGTCGCGAGTCATGGTGCACATGTGCGGTGGTTTGTCCACCAAAAAAGCGCCAAAAGATAGAAAATAAACTAGCAGAGCCAGAACTGTTCAACTCCCCTGGAGCCACAGCCAGCAGAGAAGCCGGTTTACTTTAGCTTTTAAACCAGCTGCAGCCTGAGAACTGGAGTGCGAGGGGATGTAACACTAAAGATGGCGGCAACGACAAAGAATTGCTGCAAAATAAACATACATCTGTTGTTTAAAATATTTTTTTTATAATAATTTAATACTTACAATATCGATAATTATAGATATCGAGTGATATGATATCGTTATCGATATCGTGGTATCATTTTTGGCCATATCGCCCAGCCCTAAGCTGTATGTTATGATGGTCCAGCTGTATGTTATGATGGTCCAGATGTATGTTATGCCGGGCCCAGCTGTATCCCAGCTGTCAAATCAATATGGGGCTTCTGTAAATATTAGGGATGTTCGATATTTGCTGTTTTACCGATATCCGATATACCGATATTGTACAACTCTTAAATTCCGATACCGATATCAACCGATACCGATATATGCAGGGTTTCCCCCCCAAAAAACACATTATGCATACTTTTCACAATAAATTAAATAATAATTTGTTCTTACTTGCTTGCCTGGGTAAATAAGGTTAAATAAATGTAAAATAAATAAATAATTATATATATTTTTTTTTTAAACCGATACCGATAATTTCCGATATTACATTTTAATGCCAATATCGGCCAATAATATCGGTAGGCCGATAACATCGGACATCCCTAGTAAATATAAATGTCCAAATATAGAAGACAAGAAAGAAAGACAAATCAGTGTCATTGTCATTGCATCGTCAAAGTGCCCTTGCCTTGTCGAAGAACTGCCGCAGGGCCTTGTGGCACTTCCTCTTGTTGCAGACCTCGGCGGTGGAGACGCGGCTCGTGCACGGGCTGATGTAGGCAGAGCGGTACTTCTTACACGTGTCGTTCAGGTTGCACGCCTTGGCCGCGTTCAGACAGTTGTTCTCCCTGGTCACCGCGGGCTCACCTGTCGGGAGAGAGAGGAGAGGGGCTCTGTTACCATGCTGCTGTGTAGCTGCTTGGAGAGGAGGGGGGAGAGAGAGGAGGGGGGAGAGAGAGGAGGGGGGAGAGAGAGGAGAGGGGGAGAGAGAGGAGGGGGGAGAGAGAGGAGAGGGGGAGAGAGAGGAGAGGGGGAGAGAGGAGAGGGGAGAGAGAGGAGGGGGGGAGAGAGGAGGGGTGAGAGAGAGGAGAGGGGAGAGAGAGGAGAGGGGAGAGAGAGGAGAGGGGAGAGAGGAGAGGGGGGAGAGAGGAGGGGGGAGAGAGAGGAGAGGGGAGAGGAGAGGGGGAGAGGAGAGGAGAGGGGAGAGAGAGGAGAGGAGAGGGGGAGAGCGGAGAGGGGAGAGAGGAGAGGGGGGAGAGAGGAGGGGGGAGAGAGAGGAGAGGGGAGAGGAGAGGAGAGGGGAGAGAGAGGAGAGGGGGGAGAGAGGAGGGGGGAGAGAGAGGAGAGGGGAGAGGAGGGGGGAGAGAGAGGAGGGGGGGGAGAGAAGGGGGGAGAGAGGAGGGGGGAGAGAGAGGAGAGGGGAGAGAGAGGAGAGGGGAGAGAGAGGAGAGAGGTGAGGAGAGGGGCTCTGTTACCATGCTGCTGTGTAGCTGCTTGGAGAGGAGGGGGGAGAGAGAGGAGAGGGGGAGAGAGAGGAGGGGGGAGAGAGAGGAGAGGGGGAGAGAGAGGAGAGGGGGGAGAGAGGAGGGGGGAGAGAGAGGAGAGGGGGAGAGAGAGGAGGGGGGAGAGAGAGGAGAGGGGGAGAGAGAGGAGAGGGGAGAGAGAGGAGAGAGGTGAGGAGAGGGGCTCTGTTACCATGCTGCTGTGTAGCTGCTTGGAGAGGAGGGGGGAGAGAGAGGAGAGGGGGAGAGAGAGGAGGGGGGAGAGAGAGGAGAGGGGGAGAGAGAGGAGAGGGGGGAGAGAGGAGGGGGGAGAGAGAGGAGAGGGGGAGAGAGAGGAGGGGGGAGAGAGAGGAGAGGGGGAGAGAGAGGAGAGGGGGGAGAGAGGAGGGGGGAGAGAGAGGAGAGGGGAGAGAGAGGAGAGGGGAGAGAGAGGAGAGGGGAGAGAGAGGAGGGGGGAGAGAGAGGAGAGGCGCTCTGTTACCATGCTGCTGTGTAGCTGCTTGGAGAGGAGGGGGGAGAGAGAGGAGAGGGGAGAGAGAGGAGGGGGGAGAGAGAGGAGGGGGGAGAGAGAGGAGGGGGGAGAGAGAGGAGAGGGGGAGAGAGGAGAGGGGAGAGAGAGGAGGGGGGAGAGGAGAGGAGAGGGGGAGAGAGGAGAGGGGAGAGAGAGGAGGGGGGAGAGGAGAGGGGGGAGAGAGAGGAGAGGGGAGAGAGGAGAGGGGGGAGAGAGGAGAGGGGGGAGAGAGGAGAGGGGAGAGAGGAGAGGGGGGAGAGAGGAGGGGGGAGAGAGAGGAGAGGGGGGAGAGAGGAGAGGGGGATAGAGAGGAGGGGGGAGAGAGAGGAGAGGGGAGAGAGAGGAGAGGGGGGAGAGAGGAGGGGAGAGAGAGAGGAGAGGGGCGAGAGAGGAGAGGAGAGAGGGAGGAGAGGGGGGAGAGAGGAGGGGGGAGAGAGGAGGGGGGAGAGAGGAGGGGGGAGAGAGGAGGGGGGCTCTGTTACCATGCTGCTCTATAGCTGCTTGGAGACGAGGGGGGAAAGAGAGGAGAGGGGATGCTCTTGTAGACACATGAATGTGTCTGTTAAAGACTCCGGTATTCAATATAGACATTGGAATATGTTCCATAAGACTTTCAGATATGTTCCCTTAGGAGGACGAACACTAGGGGGTGCTGCGGAACAGTCAGACTTGTGGTCAGAAGAACGGCGACAGGTGTACTGCGGAACACACAAAGAAGCAAGGTGCACGCTCTTTCCTGCGACGACCGCCGACGAGAGCAGACGTGCAGGAGAGAGCTCTCCCGAGCATCGAGCTAACGGCTAATAACGTGGCCTGGTGATTAAGTATAACGCTGAGTGTAACTGAGGGGTACAATTCCCTGACTGTATTACTAGATATGATACTTACTACCACTACCTTTGTACTTAATATTCGGCCACCCAGTACTCGGCATAAATATATTATGATGAACACTGTCACGTAGATGAAACGGATCCAACACAAATGTACGAATTAGAAATAGGTCTTTATTTCTACACAGCGATGGTGTGTAGAGCAAGCACTTAATCAAATCAATCACATTTATGAATGGGAATTAGTATGCACTTTTATGGCAAGAGTATTCGTCGGTATATCAATAGAGAATGTCCAATCTCTGAAGGCGCAGGTGGTACATATACGACCTGGAATAGTTAAGGAATAACAGCAATGATACTTTAATGATTATAGGCTGGATACACTAGGGGGGGTTAATCCGGTCGCTTGTAAGCCGACAGGAGTAGGAAGGGGGGGGGGGTAGAATCCGGCTGCCTCATCCGGCCAAGGGTATCCCAGGTGAACCCACTGTAGTGCCGTTCAATGCGCCGGCGATCCTTGGACCACAGATGAAAGCAGATGGACTCTTTGTGGGCCGGCGTCCTCCGGTCCACGGAGGAGAGACGTGAAGCGACCTCGTCTTGCAGAGCGTCTCCTCACCTTGCGTCCTCTCCAGGGGGGGGGGTTCCAACACACGGCAGTGTCGGGGGTCTTTATCCATGGAATAATCAACGTATACAAAGCATAATCCGTGCCTGGGAAGGCGGGCTGTTGTCGGTAGAATAATCCGGTATACAGGTCCACTCGCTTGTCGGCTCTGGGGCTCCTCGGGTGCAGCTTCACGTGGGGTCAACCACCCTGGATAAGCAGCCAGTTCTCTGCCCGAAACGATGGGGTGCTGACTACGGTAGTATTCTCACCGCACGAAGCACTATATATTAACAGACTATTATTAGCTTAATAGACTACGTCCAACTCGACGATATAGTGCCAAATATGACTATTCAAATATTAATATACACGATGTCTCAATACCGATGGTAGGCGAACTTGGCCTTACTCCCACACGTGGCGTCGCGGGGAGGCTTTACATCTGTGACTCTATTGGAGGGTAAGAAACTGGACTGAAAAGAAAGTCCTACTTTAGTAGCGCAGTATATATACGCACTATGAACAAATAGTCCCATTAGTGGTGCGGTAGCCAGATTCCTACGCGGAACTAGGACTTGTTCGTACATGTTGAGCGGTACGTTTGAACTGGGTCTGAGGGGTATGGCAGCCTGGCACCAAGGTCTCGACCAATAGTAGAATGGAGACTATTATGGGATGTTCAGTAGGCTAGAATGGATATTCAATGCATATTGTACAAGGAATATACAAGGGATATCAGGGAATATTAGAGAATATACAAATACAATTAAATATATATATATAAATAAATATATATATTCGGTTTAATCTGGCCCTTCACAACACTGAGTGTTAATGTGTTAGAACAAGTGTAGTATCGAGACGTCATGTTGCCGAAGATGACGGTCAACCGACCAACGTGAGAAGACGACGGAGACTTTGCGTGTTAGCAGTCTAGGTCGAGAGCTAAGTTAGCCACACTGGCTACTAGGTAATTCTGTCATTGTGAGTTAGCCAAGTAGCTTAGCTCGTCGTGCCCACCAAGCTATCAGAGGAAGAAGGACGGCTGATACTGGACATCTCGGGCAACAGCCAGACCACCAACTGACTACCCGCACCATCCCGGTCGGGGTGTATCAGGTGACGGTCTACAGAGACCACTTTATCGCCGGAGAAGCACAGACTTTATGGAACATGCGTGCTAAAGCCAGCCACGGCTAGACTGTTTAACGTGAACTTGACATTGATGTATGCGCCGTGGCGGCGAACTTTGATATGCGCGCGTGCTCGTTAAAGGTACACCCTGTGCTTTTCCTTGCCTCTGGAGTACAGCCTTTTATTTGTTCAGGCTCTCAAGGGAGTGAAAGGGCCATTGTGTTTGCGGCCACAACGTCCCCAAGCTACGACTCAGCGCTGCAACGGGGTTTTTACCAAATATTTTTGTGGTTATTTTAAGGTGCCGGCTTAGCATAGGCAAAGTTAATTTCAAATGTGTGGGCCCATGCATGTTTTAGATATATGCTCCAAGTTACTCGCGGGGTTGAACCGTGTAGCATATCCCAATGGTGTTTACCATTTCATTGCCATAGTATTGCCGCTTAAGAGCGAAGGGTATTATTGCATTGCTACTGTATTGCCGCTTTGAGAGCGAAGGTTATCATTGCATTGCTACTGTATTGCCGCCTTAGAGCGAAGGTTACCAGTAGAGTAAAGGGTATCTTAATGTCCCCTATGGTAATGTGACATCTATACAGTAAAAGGGGAGCTGATCATTGGATTCACTGTGTGTGTGGTTAATGATGTCGTACTGTCTAACGTATTTTAATACCCTGTATTCCACTAAGCGGGGTAGGTGTTAATTTCAGGTCTCCTACAGAGAAAAGGTATGGTACTGCTTTGGGGAGAATTATACCAACCACTACTTCCACCGGGTGTGAGGGGGTGTGGGACGTACTAGGGGGAGGTTGGGAGTTTAGGGAGCACTGAATATTGCCCTTAAGAGGCGGGAGGGACCAGTACGCAAGTCCTAGGTTGGTAAACCCTAAGGCCCTATATGCCGCCCTTGTCAACCTTAAACTTAGTACTCCAACACTACAGTCAGGGGCCCAGCCGGACCTAGCTCTGCCGGGTTCCTACTATCCGGTGCCAGTAGAATATCACCCTCACTAAGTAGGGATAATCCACCCTTCTACATTCTGTTACCATGCTGCTGTATAGCTGCTTGGAGAGGAGGGGGGAGAGAGAGGAAGAGTGAAGATGAGAGGAGAAGAGAGAGAGGCTAGGAGAGGAGAGGAGTAGAGAGGAGAGAAGATGGGAAGAGAGGAAAGGGGATAATGGAGAGGAGAGGAGAGAGGAGAGAGGAGGAGAGATGAACAGAGGAGAGGAGAGCAGAGAGAAGAGGAGAGGAGCGTGGAGAGAAGAGGAGAGGAGAGATAAGAGGAGATGAGAGAGAGCGAGAGAGAGAGCGAGAGCGAGAGCGAGAGCGAGAGGGAGAGGGAGAGGGAGAGGGAGAGGGAGAGGGAGAGGGAGAGATAGATAGAGATAGATAGATAGATAGATAGATAGATAGATAGATAGATAGATAGATAGATAGATAGATAGATAGATAGATAGATAGATAGATAGATAGATAGATAGATAGATAGATAGATAGATAGATAGATAGATAGATAGATAGATAGATAGATAGATAGATAGATAGATAGATAGATAGATAGATAGATAGATAGATAGATAGATAGATAGATAGATAGATAGATACACACACACACACATACACACACACAAGCTGCGCACAATTGCACAGCTCTATTACATATTCTATTCCACTGTATTTCTATTCTAATTTAATGTACATGTATATATAATCTACTACAATCCTGCACAATTGTACAGCCCTGTCCTATATTCTATTATAAGTATTTTTC
>NW_028173758.1:0-1000 GCF_963971535.1 Notolepis coatsorum | reverse complement strand
GTCCAAACTGAACCAGACTACTGTCCAAACTGAACCAGACTACTGTCCAAACTGAACCAGACTACTGTCCAAACTGAACCAGACTACTGTCCAAACTGAACCAGACTACTGTCCAAACTGAACCAGACTACGGTCCAAACTGAACGAGACTACTGTCCAAACTGAACCAGACTACTGTCCAAACTGAACGAGACTACTGTCCAAACTGAACCAGACTACTGTCCAAACTGAACCAGACTACTGTCCAAACTGAACCAGACTACGGTCCAAACTGAACCAGACTACTGTCCAAACTGAACCAGACTACTGTCCAAACTGAACCAGACTACTGTCCCAAACTGAACCAGACTACTGTCCAAACTGAACCAGACTACTGTCCAAACTGAACCAGACTATTGTCCAAACTGAACCAGGCTACTGTCCAAACTGAACCAGACTACTGTCCAAACTGAACCAGGCCACTGTCCAAACTGAACCAGACTATTGTCCAAACTTAACCAGACTACTGTCCAAACTGAACCAGACTACGGTCCAAACTGAACCAGAATGAGACTACTGTCCAAACTGAACCAGACTACTGTCAAAACTGAACAGACTACTGTCCAAACTGAACCAGACTACTGTCCAAACTGAACCAGACTACTGTCCAAACTGAACCAGACTATTGTCCAAACTGAACCAGGCTACTGTCCAAACTGAACCAGACTACTGTCCAAACTGAACCAGACTATTGTCCAAACTGAACCAGACTACTGTCCAAACTGAACCAGACTACGGTCCAAACTGAACCAGACTACTGTCCAAACTGAACCAGACTACTGTCCAAACTGAACCTGAACCAGACTACGGTCCAAACTGAACCATACTACTGTCCAAACTGAACCAGACTACTGTCCAAACTGAACCAGACTATTGTCCAAACTGAACCAGACTACTGTCCAAACTGAACCAGACTACTGTCCAAACTGAACCAGACTACTGTCCAAACTGAACCCAGACT
>NW_028173759.1:0-19445 GCF_963971535.1 Notolepis coatsorum | reverse complement strand
CAGCATGTCGGTGTGTCCTTGAGCAAGACACTTAACCCCATAATTGCTCCCGATGAGCTGGTCGGAACCCTGCATGGTCGCCTCCGCCGTCGGGTGTGTGAATGTGTGAGTGAATGGGTAAAATGTGAAGAAAAAAAAATTGGATTAAAGCGCTATATAAATGCAGCCATTTACCATTTATGAAGCTACCTAGACTAGAGTAATAGTTCTGATGTCACCCAGAGGGAGCAGCAGAGTAATAGTTCTGATGTCACCTCGAGGGAGCAGCAGAGTAATAGTTCTGATGTCACCCAGAGGGAGCAGCAGAGTAATAGTTGTGATGTCACCCAGAGGGAGCAGCAGAGTAATAGTTCTGATGTCACCCAGAGGGAGCAGCAGAGTAATAGTTCTGATGTCACCCAGAGGGAGCAGCAGAGTAATAGTTGTGATGTCAACCAGAGGGAGCAGCAGAGTAATAGTTCTGATGTCACCCAGAGGGAGCAGCAGAGTATAGTTGTGATGTCACCACAGAGGGAGCAGCAGAGTAATAGTTCTGATGTCACCCAGAGGGAGCAGCAGTAGTAATAGTTGTGATGTCACCCAGAGGGAGCAGCAGAGTAATAGTTGTGATGTCACCTGGAGGGAGCAGCAGAGTAATAGTTCTTGATGTCACCCAGAGGGAGCAGCAGAGTAATAGTTCTGATGTCACCCAGAGGGAGCAGCAGGAGTAATAGTTCTGATGTCACCCAGAGGGAGCAGCAGAGTAATAGTTCTGATGTCACCCAGATGGGAGCAGCAGAGTAATAGTTCTGATGTCACCCAGAGGGAGCAGCAGAGTAATAGTTCTGATGTCACCCAGAGGGAGCAGCAGAGTAATAATTCTCCTGATCTCCCCATCTTTCTGTCTTGCCGACACCCTCCACGTTCACTGAACGTCAGACTGGAATATGTCCTACCAGTTGTCTGTGTAAATCTGTATTCATTCATGTATATCTACATGTGTCTGTTTGTTTATCTTTAAATACCCACGCCTGTTCCGGAGAGTTAAGAGCATTGTTTTATTAAACACACAGGCTTAAAAGCCCTGCTGTACAGACAGAACCGCCAGGCAAATTCCCCCGGCGTGGGAACGATGGGCGCCGGCGACAGTGTTGTTGTCTAGTTAACCGGCTGGATCGCTACTGTACGTCTAAAGTAATGTCCTTCTCACGATCCCGGAGCCCAGACAGCGAGCACCGCAGTAGAGCGGACACAGCCAGTACGTGATTGAGAGCTCGCCAACCCTAATAATGCCCCCCTATGGGTGTAAGGAACTCCTCTCGTGCCCCCCACGTAACCACCCTCCCCCCCCCCGACTTGTTCCCGTGTGACAGCCCCTCTCCTCTCCCACCAGGATGCATCCTGGGTAATAGTGGCGGCGTGCGCTTCCAGGTGTCAGCACATTAATTGCTTCATGGGATGTCACCAGTCACCACAGATATCTCACTGGGGGGCGGGGGGTGGGGGGGGCGATCCAACTCGTCAGGGACTGACCTACAAGCGTCCTGTGTCAGCGGGACGACCTGGGGACGTGTCACACCGCCGTGGGACCAGAGGGACCGCCGAGACGAGGACGGAGTTGTAGCAGCAAAACTGATCGAAACTAGAAGAGACGGCACCTGGGTTCAATTCCCGCTTGGGGACCATGGGTTGCCGTGTTGCCATCAGGTACCCAGGTAATACTCCCAGGCCTTTCTGTGTGGAGTTTGCATGTTCTACCCCCCCCATCATGCGCGCATGGGTTTCCCCTCCCAATAGGATAAACCTCGATGGAAAACATGCAGAGCATATATCGTTAACGCTGACGCGACGTCCCTGACGAAGACGGACAGGGGCACTTGGATTGGTCCCCGGGTGCGTGCAGCCCCACATGTCTGCTCCCGGCTGCCCTTGGGGGGGAAGGACGACGAGATTGGTCAAGCGCACAGAGAGGCATTTCATCAGCGACTCAGTGCATGTGTGTGTGTGTGTGTGTGTGTGTGTGTGTGTGTGTGTGTGTGTGTGTGTGTGTGTGTGTGTTCCTGTGTGTCGCCCATCTCACTTGTGTGTGTTAATCTGCCAGACAGAGTTGGAGGAAAACAGATAGAAACTATAGAAGAATGCACTCAGCAGAGTGCAGACCTCCGTCAAGGCCAAACAGTGCCCGTCCGTTACGCTCACATGCAACATTTTACTGGGTAGATGACAGGAGCTAGAGTTGCTGATATCGCCAGTCTCTTGATGGACCCATGGGCTGTGAATTCATGTGGTGGAATCAACAGGTTTCTCCCTCTCTAGGTGAATATTCACAGCTATATTCTTATTATTGTTACTTATTATTACAAATTTCAAAAGTAATATTATTATTTTACTCGTTACTTTCTGGGAGCAGTAATTTGTTACTCATTACGTTACTTCCAATAAAAGATGGTAAATGGTGCATTTATATATTATCCAAAGCGCTTTACAATTTTGTTCCTCACATTCACACCCGTTCACTCACACATTCACACACCGACGGCGGAGGCGACCGTGCATGCGAGGTGCCGACCTGCTCATCGCGAGCAGTTATAGGGGTTAAGTGTCTTGTTGCTCAAGGACATTTCGACACGCTGCCCGGGAGGAGCGGGAATCGAGCCACTGACTGTCGCCCCATTTACTTCCATTACACACCCTCGGAATTTCTTCCTTTCTTATCATCAAAATGTTTAGCTTTCTGTATTTTTCACCCATCCCAATTTAGTCGTTATGACAATTCCCTTCCTGGTCGTTGCCCGCATTGCCCGCATTGCCCCACTGTTGGGGGGGGGTGTAGAACTACCACATGCCTCCTCCAATACATGTGGAGTCGCCAGCCGCTTCTTTTCACCTGACAGCGAGGAGTTTCACTGGGGGAACGTAACGCATATGGAGGTTCATGCTATTTCCCCCAGATCCTTAGATACTATTGTTACCTTGTATATATTATATATATGTGTGTTTTACATTCATACCGATTATTCGCACGTTCTATTCTCCATCCATCTATCATCCATTACAACACTATATATTATCACCGACATCCAAGTTGGTGAACAGCCCATCTGAGCTTTCTCTCCTCCACATCAGCCTGTGGTGCTTTTTTTCTTTTCTTCCTATTCTAGGTTTTTAGTGAGTCGTTCCTCATCTTCATTGGGGAAAGTCTGGGAGTGTCGCATATTTGGATTTTATGGTGGTTTTTGTTTTTGATCTTTTGTGACGTTTCTTCTTGACTTGTACAAGAAGACTTGTACAGCCCATGGGGGCTATTCCATGTGATCTTGGGCTATACAAATACATTTGATTTAACTTACAGACTTAAACAGTAATATCAGTGATGTAGTGAGTGCATGGATGAGTCAGTGTGTGTGGTGTGTGCAAGTGATACGATGAGAATCAAACAAACAAAACCAAACAAAAGGTCATGGCCAGCTTGGAGGAGAGAGACAAAATGGAGAAGCCAGTCCATATAGCCTTTGAGGTGTGACGCGTCTATACTTTCCGTAGCCGCATTTCTGGCAGACGCTCTCTGATTGGCCACTGACTGACGCTCTCTGATTGGCCACTGACATGTTTGCGCAATCGCGTGACGAGCTGTGTCATTTCCGCGTCGAACAGCCTGCAAACTACCTGGCGTTCTATCGCCCTGCTCTAAGACAAACTCTAACCTTAACCAACTTTGAAAGAGTGCCTAAGCCTAACCAGTCTGCCAGAAATGCGGCTACGGAAAGTATAGACGCAGGTGTGACTCCTCCTCCTGACACACCTGAATAGGTGTGTGTCTGATTGCCAGGCTGTGAATGACAGACAGGTTAGCAAACACACCCACACATGTATTTCCCTTAACTAACCTGCAGGAGGGATGGGGTTGTCACACTATACCAAAACGGGCCAAGTGAGGCCAGCAACACTGGTGATGAGTTGCCCCCAAGGTGTTGCTTGAGTGGACATAGGGAGGTGTAGTCTGACGTCACGTTGGACCGCCCGCGAGGTCCACCCGTATAGGGATTTATCATTGGGAAAATAGATTATCGGCTATTGTAACAATTCTGCCTCATGAACATTGGAGCTTTCCATTTTGCACCAAATGAGTTCCCTTCTACCACTAACATTATTGTTTAAGCATCTTTGGTTGAAATACAATTCGGCGTTTTATTAATTTTTTATTAATTGCTAATATATTCATGTTGAGCTATAGATTGTGGATGGATATGCACAGAAAGGTACACCATAATAATAATAATAATAATAATAATAATAATAATAATAATAATAATAATAATAATAATAATAATAATAATAATAATAATAATAATAATAATAATAATAATAATAATAATAATAATAATAATAATAATAATAATAATAATAATAATAATAATAATAATAATAATAATAATAATAATAATAATAATAATAATAATAATAATAATAATAATAATAATAATAATAATTATTAATAATAATAATAATAATAATAATAATAATAATAATAATAATAATAATAATAATAATAATAATAATAATAATAATAATAATAATAATAATAACTTTATTTGTATAGCACTTTTCATACAGAGGTTGCAGTTCAAAGTGCTTCAACCATGCAAATGTTCATGTTTTATTTGTTTTAAACGAGACGATTTAGAAATGGGCAATGGGAAATGGGGAAATACGGTGCAGTTTTGCGAGGTGGACCGGCCGGAAAAGGCAATGACCTAACCACTACACCTCCCTATACGGGACATGTCCATCAGGTGAGGACACTAGGGTCCACTCAACTGGCCGTCTGATGGGTGACCCTATAGCAACAGACTCTTCCCATTTCAACCAATCAAAAGAAATCCTATCATGGAATACACCGGATACGCCGGATCTGGTGGACATCTCGTTCAATCAGTATAATTGTTATGAGATTGCAACCATAAAACATTTGCAACACTTTTCTGTTTTAAATCATTTTATTTTTCATGAGGTTTCACATTCAATCGACAGATCTACAGAATGTTCAGTGTCACTCTCATGAACAATTTTTAACAATTTTCCTTGTGCTCCCCACTCAATCCATTCTCCCATCTCTCACTCACACTCACACACACTGGGACATACACACGTACACGCGCACACACGCGCATACAGGCATACACACACACACACACATACACACATACACTTGCCCACATACACACAAATAAACAATTAGACAAAAAAAAAAAGAAAATAATAATAATAAAAATAAAGTAAAATAAAATAAAATAAAGGGACAGTAGGTAAATCATAAGTAAATAAGTAATAAGGAATAAAAGTGCAAATGTCGGTATTGTAAACGGTGACATTTTATAGCACCCAGTTGCTCACTCCCGCAACACTTTTCTAACGTGTGTGATGAAATAATTATGTAGTTCACATACCGGCTAGCTTAAGGCGAGACACTGCAGGTGAATAGTCAAATATACTTTTTTTGTTGATTTTGAGATTTTGTTATATTTTGCTTCCTAAACATGTCTTCTATGAAACTAGTGACAATAAAACGTCAATAACACACATTTAGTTGTTTATTTTACTTCATTTTGCCTTATTGAACCCATAAATATGTACATATTTAATAGGAAGTGCCTCATTTGCATATATAAACATAAATTTCAGAAAACTTGCAATATATCTTTTCTTAGTTTATATGTACATAACAAACTGGGAAAGTTTCATAGTGATATCTATTCAAAAAAAATTGCCTATTAGGGGGTACTACACTGTACTACACTGTTTGTAGCCTGTGTGTAGTTATGTTCAGTTCAATAACATCATTATTATTATTATTATTATTATTATTATTATTATTATTATTATTCAGTTATCAGGCATGTGTTTAGGTTGTCTATTACTAATGGTTTGATTATGTATTGTGTTTGTAAATATCTGTTTAAGAACAAAAGTATGGCATTTTACAATACAGAACTTTGAAGGCGTTTTCCCAAAAATGAGTTTTAAGAGTTTTTCCTCATACTCTGAGCCAGAAATCTCCACTTCAGTAGCACTCACATACACCAAACCTTCCAGTTCTATTCATATCTATGTTCTGAAGGTATTTACAGAAGGGTTTGTTGATATCGCATTCATACCCTGATTTATATCACATTTTATTCCTAAAAACATGGCGAAATATGGAATTTTACCATAAAAATGGACTGAATGGAGTATTTTCTGATTTATGGAGTGATAAAAAGAGATATCCAAAATCCCCTCTGTAATAACCTTTGGCTCTAATATGTCAACAAAATTAAACTATAATTTTGAAACTGGCTTTATCCAATGTTCAGATTTCTGTCCTGGAATTATATGCAAATTAGTGCATATTTAAGTAGATCATGCCTCATTTGCATATTTAAACATACAATTTCAGAAAACTTGTAATACAAAAAAGTCTTGTCTTAATATACGTAATCAACTGGGGAAGTTTCATTGTGATATCTATTAGTTAATTGTTTTACCCTATTCACCTGTAGTGTCTCCCCTTAATCTTTTGGCAATGCTATGATATTTACAGGTCCAGTGATCTGGCTGGCCTCCGCTATTCTGGATGGAACCGTTTCAGCAGAAACATCGTTTCCTCCGTCGTGATTCGTTAACGACTCAATAGAGGGTGAGAACATGTTGAACTTGGCTCGACTTCAATTTGAAGCCGCGTGCTCGTTTGTTGCCTCGCGCCTCACTAGCATCACGTCGTCGACTCCCATTGAAAATGAATGATTTCCCCTCGTAGCTCCGTAGCTCACGGTGTGCAGCGTCAACGTCAACGTCCGGGTCCCGGGGCGCTCGCTTCACACGACGGGACCGATTACTTAATACATTTACATTTAGTCATTTAGTCATTTAGCTGACGCTTTTTTTTTCCAAAGTTCTGTATGACAAGTCATCAGGAAGGGCACAACTCTATCAGCCGAGTAACAATGTACATCAAAGTGTTGAGTGCTACAGTGTAGGTTAGTTTATTAGTTTAGTTTATTATAAGTGCATGACAGTAAGGTTAGTTAGGGTTAGATTTATTTATTTAAATTTTTTTTCATTTCAGATAATGGGTAATAAAGGGATGTCCGATATTATCGGCCTACCGATATTATCGTCCGATATCGGCATTAAAATGTGATATTGGAAAATAATTATCGGTATCGGTTTTCAATTTTTTTTTTTTTACATTTCTATAACCTTTATTTACCCAGGCAAGCAAGTAAGAACAAATTCTGATTTTATTTATTGTCAAAAGTATGCATAATGTTGTGTTAATTCCACAACAATAGATATGTAATGTTAATTACCTGAAATTATAAAAAAATTTGGGGGGGGGGAAACCCTGCATATATCGGTATCGGAAAATAAGAGTTGGACAATATCGGTATATCGGTATCGGTAAAAAAGCCAATATCGAGCATCCCGGCTTAACGGGAAGCCATAACTGCGATCTCACACCTCAGATGGTGGGTGAAGAAGACTCACAAAATACGGACAAAACATCCCACACTCCCCCCCCCCCCCCCCCGCGAGTCGAGCGCTTTCTTTCCACCCCCGCCTCGGCTCCGCGAGCTGGTCGACGTCGTGGTGCGAGAAGAGAACCGCAAACTAGCCCCCCGTCATAAGTGGGGTCAAATCGTTTACCGGGAGACAGAGACGTCTCTCTCCACTGTTCTCTCCCACGAGTCCCCAGAGGCCCGTCAGCGACGGAGGAGCCAGAAATATAAGCCGCTAGTATCCCCGGCAGCTCGGGGGGGCTCCTGAATCCTTCCAATATGGAGCCCATCAAGCGGGTCTCTTGACGTGCCTGCGGACATCCGTCAAGGGGGGGGGGGGGGGGGGGGGGGCGGGGCAGAGACGGGGGGGCAGGGATGAGTGGGTCTCTGGGCGGCCGTGCCCCCTGCCTCCTCCCAATAGAGAATCCTACCCCCCCTCCCCCCTCCCTCCCTCCCGGTGATGGATCGCCGGCCGGGCCGGGACATCAATCTTCCGTCAGCCAGCTGATCCAGCACTCCGCCGGGGCGGGCCCCCGTACACACACTCGGCGGCGGCGGGGGCCGATTTCATCAGGCGGACCCCTCCTCCGCTCCGCCCCCCCCCCACGCCACCACCACCCTCTTGTCCCTCAGCAACATAATCAACAGGGTTATATATGGAGGTGGATAAACTGCTGTGACGGCGCGTCTGTTTGTCATGTGCGCTGTCGCCCCAGCGCCGAGGGATTTCATCAGCGTGCTCTCGTCGTGTGGCTGAAGTGCAAAACCCCCCCCCGCCGTGGACAATGTTTGCAGTTGTTTTCTTCCCGCCTTAATCGCTCAATGTGAGAATTGTTTTCGTTCGATCCCTCGACGCCTATATAGACGTCGGAATTCGTGTGACTTTGAGCGAAACGTGCTGTAAATGTTAACGTTACACACGTTCAGATTTGAGATTCTGCATTCCCCCCCCCCGTTATGAGTATACAGTGACCGGTTAGGATCGAGGTACTTCTGGTGCTAAAATGGCTGCTGCGAGTACAATGACCGGGTTAGGATCAAGGTACTTCTGGTGCTAAAATGGCTGCTGCCAGGCAAGGAGGTGAGCCTGATGTCACACTCCATCTGGACAGGAGTTACCGTGTGTCGATAAATTCAAGCCGGCTGCCTGCTGTTTGGGGTTGCTATTATCTTATTGATTGCACATTCTCATCAGGCCTTCATACTGAAGGGGCCCTGGAAATCACCCATAAATCTCGACACAAGTGGACCCTGGGTAATAAGTCAATACGGGGAGCCCAAGGCCCTCTCTCTCCACTCACCTTTCACGCCGGGGGGGCCTTGGCAGGGACCTTGGCGCGAACCGCGCACACAAATTCTCAACCAAATGTCATATTTTCTGATCGGACGGCGACAGATAGGACGTAGTTAAAGGCACGACAGAGGCCTCGCGTCTATAGAAGTGTAGTGGCTTGAAAGGGACGATTTGTGGTCAATAAACTCAATCTGAATCTGAATCTGAATCTGAATCTGAATCTGAATCTGAATCTGAATCTGAATCTGAATAAACTGGACTAATATATGCAAAGCGATATATATATATATATAAAGATATGAGATCTTCATATATATGAATCTAAGATCTCATATCTTTATATAAACTCGAAAGGCAACTGAGGTGAAAATCACACAGCATGTAAAATCACAACAATAAGACAACAAGACGAGGCAAAGAGCAAGGATAACAAATCAATTAAAACACACGTACGACATGATTGACAAAGGTTGGAGATCAAGGTTCTAAACTCTGCAACAGAGGGGCGAATCTCAAGCTGACCGTTGGAGTTCATTCCATGCGCTAGAGGGTCGTCATAGCAAAATGCAGATTTACCCTGTTCTGAGCCAACTCGGGTGACAAAGGATGTGAGAGGAACCTTAAAGAACCTTAAAGGACCTTAAAGATGTGAGAAGAACAAGAGACATTAGACCCAAACACTTCACAATCACACACACACACACACACACGCACGCACGCACGCACGCACGCACGCACGCACGCACGCACGCACGCACGCACGCACGCACGCACGCACGCACGCACGCACGCACGCACACACACACACACACACACACACACACACACACACAAGGACGTGCACAGGACTTTAGAGGGGCAGGTGCTCAAATGCTGAAAAGGGCACTGGGCCTGTCCTATTTTTGAGGGCCCTTTCTGGGCGGGGAGGGGCCTTTTTATGCTTTTTGGGGGGTTTTGGTGATCAAATATTGAATATTGAACTATAATAATCAGTGCAGGAGCTCACTTATCCTTGAAAGACACTTTTATCACTGACTTAAAAGGCCCATACATCTCCATAAATGTTCAGGGGGGAGGGAATAAGTGCTTACCCTACAGACCCCAAGAAGGGCTGTATATTCTGTATTGTTTAATATAAATGCATTTTTTATTCCAATCCCGATTTGTATTTGAGATTCCCAAATCCCATCGGATTTGACTTCTTCGTGTCCCTCAATGAGTGTAATACCAGCATTCAACTGTATGCGCCACAGCGGTTTCTATCATCATCATCATCATCATCATCACCACCCACGCTATGCATAAAATATATAGGTCCGCGGAGAGGCACGCTGAGGGAGGCCGTGCAAACTGCAATGGAATATGGGGCATATCTCTCTCTCTTTACCTAATATTTTGATTCTATCCTGACATTTTTCAGATGGAAGGGCAGTCTATATGCGTAACGAAATTATAATTATTAAATTTTTTTTTCAAAAAGGGCACTTCTTTTATGAGGCTCAAAAAGGCAGGTGCTCAAGCACCCCTTGGGCTCTATGTGTGCACGTGCCTGCACACGCACACACACACACACACACACACACACACACACACACACACACACACACACACACACACAGCACACTTCAGCAAAACATTCTGCGATTCTATGGGTCATAATTCAGAGGTTAGGATTCAGTCCTCACCCAGCATTACTTGTTCTCTCCCAGCCCCCTGCCCATCCCATCTATCTTTAACACACACTCGCCACTCACGCACGCACATGCACACGCACACACACACACACACACACACACACACACACACGCACATACACGCACACACGCACACGCACACGCACATACACACACACACGCGCGCGCGCGCGCACGCACATACACACACACACGCACACGCACATGCACACGCACACACACATGCACACGCGCACACGCACGCACGCGCACACGCACATGCACACACGCACGCACACACACACACACACACACACACGCACACGCACACGCACACACGCACACACGCACACACACACACACACGCACGCACGCGCCCTGCACATCTGCCATACAAAAGGCTTAGATTTAGTGTCACGGGAGGAGCTGAGAGCCGCAGCGTTAAAGTGACAGAGTGCTCCGTGGGCAGAGTGGTGTGTGGATGTGCACAGTGTGCAGAGTTAGTGCACGGCCCCACCCCCATTGTCATTATTCATATCCATCACTGGTCCCGGGGGGGTTCGTCCAGCCTCCTCCTCCGTCTAGACGCGGGTCGGCCAGAGCTCCGGCTCGCTCAGTGGAAGGAGCTACACGGCTCCTTATACATAACCCTTTCACTGCCACACGACAGCCGGTTAACCCTTTCACTGTGACAATAGTACAGAAGGTTAGCCCTTTACTATCACACAGCCGACGGCGGATGCGGAGCTAATGATGCTAATGAGCATCGCCATCGGTTGTGTGATAGTAAAGGGTTAACCGGCTGTCGTGTGGCAGTGAAAGAGTTAAGTACAAGTAGAAATACTGCAGGTTAAAAATAAATAAATAAAAAGCAGCTTTAAAAAGACACATTAGAGAAATACAGACATGAGTGATGCGGATAAACAAAGTTATGTTATATTGTGTTATGTGGCGTTGTGTTGTATTTACTGCTGTCAAGCGAGTCAAGTTTTTTCTTTTTGTACTATAAGTAAAAGTATATTCTGTATAATGTATTACACTAAATTATGTTATATCAAGTAAAATTAATGGAAGAACAAATGTAAATGTGAGGGGGTATAGGGATCAATAAGCTTAGCTTCCCTTTACTCCTTTTTTGAACATGTCAACAAACTAAATACATTGCTCTTGACTTTTTGTTTATAATTTAACATTTTTTTTTAATTATGATTGTTCTGTTTGACGGAGCTAGATACTGTGATTTGTTTGGAGGAATATGGAGAATACATGTTCAAAAAGAAACGTTTTCATTCATTCATTCATTCATTCATTCATTCATTCATTCATTCATTCATTCATTCATTCATTCATTCATTCAAATAGTACTCGGGTAAAAGTAAAAGTCCTTGGTTCGGATTCTACTTGAAGGGGATATATTTTAGTCCTTTTCAACAAGTTAATATGGCTCTGTGAGGTCTCCTAAGCATGTCTTTGATGTTATGTTTCTTTTAACTCAAGAAACCACTCAGATTATGCATCCTAGCAGCCTCTATAGCCCTCCGTAATAACTCTGTTTCAGTCAGAGTGAGCTGCTGAATGAAGAATGAATGAATGAATTTGAATGAATGAATGAATGAATTAATGAATGAATGAATTTTTATTCACACACACACACGATACATTTTACATGCGAGTATCCTCATGTGATAACATGTCGCAAATTGTGTGCATGTGCCAGGTCTCCCAAGAAGCTATTTAAAGCTTTTGGAGGGAGCCTGAACACAGATACAAACAGAATATGAACAAACAAAACAATAACAAAATAAACAAAAACAAACAAACAAAAACAAAACAAAAAACTACAACGTGGGTAGGTTTACACACCTACCTACTAACTGACATATAACAGAGATACATAATACAGACAATTTTATTCCTAAGTTATAATTTTAATTAGAGATATGATTTTAGCAGTTCCTCTTTCAATGATTTTTTAAAGGTTTTAAAGGTATTAGTCATTTTTAGATTTTCATCAAGCTTGTTCCAGATCTGTGGACCCCTGCATGCTATGCTTAGGCTAGCACAATTTAGCCTTCTCCTCTTGCCAGATATAAGATGCTTGTTTCTTGTGTTGTGGATGTGCAGTGGTTGGCAGACTGGGACAAGCTCAGACAGTCTGTGATTCATGTTGTTGACAACTTGATACATAATTGATGCGTTTTGATGAATGTTAAATTCAGCGAGCCTCAGGAGACCAAAGCGATGGAAAAGAGGCTTTGAGGGCGCTCGATACCCGGACCATGACAGCACTCGTAATACCCTCTTTTGTAGGCTTTCTAGTTTTTTTTAGATGGCTGGGGTATGTGTTGCACCATATGACATTACAGTAATTAATGAGGGGTTCAAACAGGGTTTTGTATAAAGTGAGAAGGGCAGGCAAGGGAAGAAAATTACGTATTTTGCAGAATAAGCCAACATATTTGGACAGTTTTGTTTGTAGGTATTTTATGTGGCATTTGAAGTTGAGTGACTCATCGATGATGACCCCCAGGAATTTTGTGGACGCCACTCTTGACAGCTCCTTTTCATTTATTTTTATGCACATGTGATGTGTGTGCATCCGATTTGAGTGGAAGACAATAAAGTTTGTTTTGCTGAGATTTAGTGATAACTTGTTGCATTTGAACCAGGTGTCCACTTTTTGTAGTTCTGTATTGAGTAGATCTTGTAGCTTGAGTGGATTTTTATGTGACAGAAACAAATTAGTGTCATCAGCGAATATAACTTTGTGCAGAAGTACAGATGAGTTGACAAAGTCATTTATATAGAGAATAAATAGTAAAGGCCCTAGAATTGACCCCTGGGGGACCCCATATTTGATGTCCATTTTTATTGATTTGTGATTTTTTATATCGACGTACTGTTGCCTACCATGTAAATAGCTACTGAACCAGTTGAGAGCCAGACCCCTTATGCCATAATGGTGTAGTTTCCCAAGTAGAATGGTGAAGTCAATGGTGTCAAAAGCCTTTGATAGATCCAGGAAAACGCCTACCCCACAATCACCCTGATCAATGGCATCATGTATTTTTTCTATTAGGTCTAATATTGCCATGTTTGTAGTTCTTTTTTTCCTGAAGCCGTATTGTGAATTGGTGAGTATATCTAGCTTGGTGGTGTATTCGCTTAATCTATTGTACACAACTCTCTCATAGACTTTGGATAGAGCTGGTAATACGGATATTGGACGGTACTTATTAATACTATTTTTGTCACCTGATTTATATATGGGTATTATTCTTCCAATTTTGATGTTTTTTGGCACCACACCATGTAGTAAGGACAAATTAATACAGTGAGCAAGTGGTCTGACTATAATATTGGCTATGGCTATTAGGATTTTGCTGCATATTCCATCAGCACCGTATCGTACAAATATATATATATATATATATTTTTATTTTTTTTTAGTATTATTTAGTTTTATATCCTCAGAAAGACACTGTGTTCAAGTAGCTCAAAAAGCACTTTCATCAGGGTTTTGCTTTTTGAGAGATTTTACACAGGAAGTTCACTAGCATGGATTAGATTAGATTCGATTCAAACGTATTGTCATTATACAGCACAAGTACAGTACCACAAAAATAAGTTTGGTTTCCAACCAGAGTGAAAATAGCAAGTATAGCAGTAAAGTGCAATAGTAATATACAATGTACAGGTGATTAAACTGGGTATAAAATATATAAATGAGTCCTACTGAGCAATAGTGCTAATAAGATGTATGTACAGAGTTGTAGTATTAATATGTACAGTGATACAGGTATAAAGACACTATGGTAGTAAGTCATACTGGCCAGCAGTGTAACTAGTAAGAGTACAGTATAGATAAGAGATATGTACAGATATAGATAGCATTGCTAACAAATGCAAAAATTTTCTTCATCCGATATCTCAAGAACCAAATGGACTGAAGGGACTTCCTGTATTGTGACAGAATAAGACTGTCCCATCAAGACTGTCCCACCAAGACTGTCCCCTGGATGCTGTTGTAGCATGGCATCTGGGTCCAGTGCTGTGCAGGGATTAGTAACACACTGCATGGATACCACTTGACCTATACAGTGTGTAGTGATCCAATACTAATCCACTTACAGTGTATAGCCCAATAAGACGTAATGGGGAACAATGGCCATTTTCTTTGAAGATGTATATTATTTAGTAGGTACATTACATGTATATTACCTAGATGTATATTATTTAGTAGGTACATTACATGTATATTACCTAGATGTATATTATTTAGTAGGTACATTACATGTATATTACCTAGATGTATATTATTTAGTAGGTACATTACATGTATATTACCTAGATGTATATTATTTAGTAGGTGCATTACATGTATATTACCTAGATGTATATTATTTAGTAGGTGCATTACATGTATATTATCTAGATGTATATTATTTAGTAAGTACATTACATGTATATTATGTATATTATTTAGTAGGTACATTACATGTATATTATCTAGATGTATATTATTTAGTAAGTACATTACATGTGAAATTAAAACTTAAGATACTCATTCAATAACTACTGTTTTATGGAAGATGAAACGCTAGTAAGCTTGGACAGGTATGACTTGCAAATTATGAGTTTGGTTGTTTTCCTGTAGGCAAGTTTACTCTCTGGCAGGCCCGGACTGGCCGCCGGGAGCACTGGGAGTTTTCCCTGGGGCCTGGCCTGCTGGGTGGCCTGCATGCCGCGCAAAAAAAAGATTGTCAGTGTTTCCAGTTGTGACGGCGCGATAGTGAAGATGAGTTGGCGGTTCTCTCAGCAGGACCACGACTGGTGGATTGGGCCGGTTTATAACAGTAGATTGTACTAAGCAGTTGTTGGCTCATTAGTTTGTGATTCCCATGCACTAAAGTTCACCAGAATGCAGGAAATTAAGTCTTTGTAACTAACATTTTCCTAGTAGGTAGTAGGGGACCACTGCTGTGGGGGAATAGTTAGAGTACACAGGCTACATCAGATGAACGGTGCAGGTAGAGAGCTGTGTGGTTGGAGTACACAGGCTACATCAGATGAACGGTGCAGGCAGAGAGAGCTGTGTGGTTGGAGTACACAGGCTCCATCAGATGAACGGTGCAGGCAGAGAGGGCTGTGTGGTTGGAGTACACAGGCTCCATCAGATGAACGGTGCAGGCAGAGAGAGCTGTGTGGTTGGAGTACACAGGCTCCATCAGATGAACGGTGCAGGAAGAGAGGGCTGCGTGGTTGGAGTACACAGGCTACATCAGATGAACGGTGCAGGTAGAGAGCTGTGTGGTTGGAGTACACAGGCTACATCAGATGAACGGTGCAGGTAGAGAGCTGTGTGGTTGGAGTACACAGGCTACATCAGATGAGCGGTGCAGGCAGAGGGCTGTGTGGTTGGAGTACACAGGCTACATCAGATGAGCGGTGCAGGTAGAGAGCTGTGTGGTTGGAGTACACAGGCTACATCAGATGAACGGTGCAGGTAGAGAGCTGTGTGGTTGGAGTACACATGCTACATCAGATGAACGGTGCAGGCAGAGGGCTGTGTGGTTGGAGTACACAGGCTACATCAGATGAACGGTGCAGGCAGAGAGGGCTGTGTGGTTGGAGTACACAGGCTACATCAGATGAACGGTGCAGGCAGAGAGGGCTGTGTGGTTGGAGTATACAGGCTACATCAGATGAGCGGTGCAGGCAGAGGGCTGTGTGGTTGGAGTACACAGGCTACATCAGATGAGCGGTGCAGGTAGAGAGCTGTGTGGTTGGAGTACACAGGCTACATCAGATGAACGGTGCAGGTAGAGAGCTGTGTGGTTGGAGTACACAGGCTACATCAGATGAACGGTGCAGGCAGAGAGCTGTGTGGTTGGAGTACACATGCTACATCAGATGAACGGTGCAGGCAGAGGGCTGTGTGGTTGGAGTACACAGGCTACATCAGATGAGCGGTGCAGGCAGAGGGCTGCGTGGTTGGAGTACACAGGCTCCATCAGATGAACGGTGCAGGCAGAGAGCTGGTTGGAACACACAGCGGTTCTCTCGTCTCTGTACTGTAGGTTTTTGTTTACAAGTCAGATTGGGAAGTCATGCATATACATGCCAGTGTTGTGTAGGGTCGAGTCGAGTGGGAATACCAATTGGTGATAATGGTGGCAATATTTTGTCATTTTGAGTCAGGAAATGCACATGAGAGTAACTGTACAATGTATCAAGTTGCAACCATGCAGTAAAACAAGCCCTGCCTGCCTGTGGTATAAACTCACAAAATCAATGGACACTGGAAAATGAACAAGAAATGTAAGCTATACCTGCCCTATAGGAAGCTGTTCATCTTCCTGATGTTACTCTGCCTATTATTGATATGCATTTAATATTTTTTTTTTTTAAATATTTATTTTTTAGCTTTTATCGCTTTTTGCTACTGGGCAGTCCAGTAGAGAGAGAGAGAGGAGGAACGGGAGACAGAGTGGGGGGAAGACATTCGGCAAATAACGACGGGTCCGGGAATCGAACCCGGGTCGGCCGTGCCGCGACTCAGCGCGTTATGTGGTTTGCCACTGGGGCGCCCGCATTTAATATTTTTAAATGTACATTCTTTTATTTTCGCATAAGGTTTTCCCATTAATTTCCCTGTCCCCTGTTGTTGTTAAAAATGTTGTCAGAAGCATATTTTAGGTTCAACTTTAGGTAGGAAAGAGAAGATTTACATGCACGCTGCCATCTTGTACACGCAAGTTTTATAAAGATCTATTTTGACACGCACATACAAGGTCTTACTAACTACGGCGCTTGTGGCTGCAATTCTGAATGTCTCGTTTCAAGAGGGAGGGTTCTTGTCACAGCTGAACTGCAGTAAATGCATATTTAACATGTTGGGACAACCCCTCATTCTGTAAAAACAAGTTCAAGTTTGTTTTTATTTGTCACGTATAAGGTACATGTACATTACAGTGAAATGCTTGGTTCTGTATGAGCCCCTGAGAATGTGCTTCATACAGTAAAACACTTAGTAAAAGAGGGATAACACTATACAATATACAATATACAATACAATACAAACTAAGGTTCAACCTAAGTGCAATGAAGTAAAAATGCAGACAATGAGGTACAAAATGCAGACAATGAGGTACAAACACCTTTTTAAGGCAAGGTGAAAATGCAAATGAGGTATGAATGTATAGTGCAAATCTCTAAATAGATAAATATAATGTAGTGTTAAAGTGTCTAAAGTGAGTGTTAAGGTGAGTGTTTATTTAAAGTGAGTGTGTGCATGGATGTGTGTGCAATGAGTGTTGATGGATGGGTTGATGTTGAATTGATTGATTGATTGATTGAAAAGTTTATTAACAGATTGCAGAATGGGTACAGTACAATACAGCTCAATACATACAATTGTTAAGGGGATGCAGACCAGAGAAAGACTTTCGTCTTGTTTACATCAGGGTCCCCCATTTTCAATTCATCATATGACACACACGACATACAGATATAGACAGTACTGCTACATCTATACATTTATGACATACCAGATTTGCAAATACAGTACTGTTTGTGATACTAAAAAAATCCAGAAAAAGAGTGTATATACATTTGACATAGAAACTGTACATTGGAGGAGGTTGGGTAGGTGGGGTGGGGTTGGGTGGGGCTGTACATTGGAGGGGGGGGGGGACTCTATGTTACATAGAGTCCACATTGAGCATCCTGATGGCCTGGGGATAGAAGCTCCTTCTGAGTCTCTCTGTACCGGCCATGAGACTCAGGTAGCGCTTGCCTGACCGCAGCAGTTCAAAGAGGCACTTGTTTGGGTGACTAGAGTCTTTGGTTATTCGCCTTGGCCCTGCAATACTTTCTTACTTACTTAGGCCTTTAAATTCCCAAAGGAACATAGGCCATCGACGAAGCTCCTCCATCCTCTCCGGTCTTGTGCCCTCCGCTCCAGATCTTGCCAGGACAGCAGCCCTTCTTTCTCCATCTCCTGTTCTGTGGTCCTTCTCCAGGTGGTTCTCCGTCTGCCTCTCTTCCTCCTGCCCTGTGGGTTGGACGTCAGCGCCCTGCAACGCTTGGTATAAATGTCCTGGAGAGTGGGAAGCCCACCTCCAGTTGTGCATTGGGCTGATCGGGCCGCTCTCTGTGTGTACATCATGTAACATGTTCTCAGTGTTGAGACGACCCTCATTCTGTAAAGACAATGCAACACACATGAAAATGCCATCTTCCCAATAGGTCCCCTTTATTAAAAGACAGCCTTTTGCATATCTAGCGCCAGAATCTCTCTAGACTCTCCAGAACCCCTGTGGCCCTCTCCAGAACCCATGTGGACCTCTCCAGAACCCATGTGGCCCTCTCCAGAACCCATGTGGGCCTCTCCAGAACCCATGTGGACCTCTCCAGAACCCATGTGGCCCTCTCCAGAACCCATGTGGACCTCTCCAGAAACCATGTGGCCCTCTCCAGAACCCATGTGGCCCTCTCCAGAACCCATGTGGACCTCTCAGAACCCCTGTGGCCTCTCCAGAACCCTGTGGCCTCTCCAGAACCCATGTGGACCTCTCCAGAACCCTGTGGCCTCTCCAGAACCCCTGTGGCCTCTCCAGAACCCATGTGGCCCTCTCCAGAACCCATGTGGCCCTCTCCAGAACCCATTTGGCCTCTCCAGAACCCATGTGGACCTCTCCAGAATCTCTGTAGACTCTCCAGAACCCCTGTAGACTCCCAGAACCCCTGTGGCTCTCCAGAACCACTGTGGCCTCTCCAGAACCCATGTGGCCTCCTCTGCCCCTCCTCTCAGGGGGGAAAGCCCCCCGGCCACCTTCCACGCGTCTGGAAGGAGGTGTTCGCTTCCTGACGCCCAGGAACACGGCAGCTCGCCGCACGCCAACACCCAGGTCCGTGTTTGATTATACAGTATAGAGTGATGTATCTTGTGTCCTGAAT
>NW_028173760.1:0-17500 GCF_963971535.1 Notolepis coatsorum | reverse complement strand
AGGGAGCTAGAGGGCTCCCCAACGTTTATGATGGATGGATTTGTTTCACTGGTTGGTGCATTAGGATCAAAGCAGGCTATTACTATATGGAGAGATACAGGAGCTTTCCAGTCTCTCATTCTGGATGGGATTTTGCCATTTTCGGAAGATTCTTCATTGCATTCCGGTGCCATTGTTCAGGGCTTTGGAGGAGGCTTTGTGAATACTCCTTTGCATGAGGTCTCGCTAAACTCTCCCTTAGTATCAGGCAATGTTGTTGTAGGAGTGTGTTCTCACATCCCCATAAAGGGGGTGTCCTTCATTCTAGGGAACGATTTGGCCGGTGGAAAAGTACTGACTACTCCAGTTGTAATTCCCGTCCCTGTAGTTTCTGAGGTTCCTGATGAGCTCGCACAGAAGCATCCAGGAGTGTTTCCTGTGTGTGCGGTAACACGCGCAATGTCAAAGGTCAAATGTGACACCCATAATGTTGTTGACTCAGATTGTGATATGACACTTAGTGACACGTTCTTTGTTGAGTTGAAAAGTGGCCCTGATGAGGGTTTTGGTAAGGTGATACCGTCTCATGAGCAGTTGGTACTAGAGCAAAACAAGGATGTCTCCTTGTCGTCCCTCTTTGAAGAGGCGGTTTTAGAGGATGAAATGATAGATACGTCTCAAGGATACTTTGTTAGCAATGACGTGCTCATGAGAAAGTGGACACCACCTAACCTGTCCAGTCTGGATGACTGGGGCAGTGTGTTTCAGATTGTTGTTCCAGCCGTGTATCGTCATGATATACTGCATCTAGCACATGATCATGATCTTGCTGGTCACATGGGAGTCAGGAAGACTTATGACCGTGTGCTGAGACATTTTTGTTGGCCTGGTTTGAAGTCAGATGTGGCACAATATTGCCGCTCGTGCCATGTGTGTCAGGTTGTTGGTAAACCAAACCAGAAGATCCCTCAGGCTCCTCTGCAGCCTATCCCTGCCGTTGGGGAACCTTTTGAGCGGATCCTCATTGACTGTGTTGGTCCCCTCCCGCGAACTAAGACAGGGAACCAGTACCTTTTGACTATTATGTGTGCAGCGACCCGTTTCCCTGAAGCCATTCCTTTACGCAAGATCACAGCCCCAGCTATATCCAAAGCTCTGGTTAGGTTTTTTTCGACGTTTGGTTTACCAAAGGTTATTCAATCAGATCAAGGGTCTAACTTCATGTCCCGTCTCTTTGCTCAGGTCCTCCAGCAGTTGTCTATCCAGCATTGCCCTTCCTCTGCCTATCATCCAGAGTCCCAGGGGGCGCTGGAGAGATTTCACCAGACTATCAAAACAATGCTGCGGGCATATTGTACGGAGTTCGAAAAAGACTGGGATGATGGAATCCCTTTGCTTCTGTTTGCTGCTAGGGAGGTAACCCAGGAGTCTCTTGGATTCAACCCGGCTGAGCTGGTGTTCGGGCACACAGTGAGGGGTCCTTTGAAACTGCTGAAGGAAAAGTGGTTGGCTGACCAGACTCCTTCCTCTACTAATTTGTTGGACTACGTGTGTGACTACAGGCTTAAGCTTAGTAGAGCATGTGAACTAGCGAAAGAGAACCTAAAGGTAGCCCAAGGAAAAATGAAGGTGTGGTATGATAGGCGGGCCCGACATAGGGTGTTCTCACCGGGAGACAAGGTGTTGGTTCTCTCGCCTATTTTTGGGTCTGCATTACAGGCTAAATACAGTGGGCCATACTCCATTGAGTGCAAAGTTGGTGAGGTCGATTACTTGATTAAGACTCCCGACCGCAGGCGCAAGAGTAGATTATGTCACGTCAATATGTTGAAGGCGTACAATGATAGGGCTCAGATTGACCAGTCAGGGGTCAAGCCTGTGGCTGTTCTAACAGTTTCTGCATCTCCTATTGTAGCCGACTGTTCTGTGTCGAAGGAGATTTCTCAGGGCAGGTTGCCAAACACCCAGATACTAGGTGACTTGGACTCACACCTGTCGTACTTACCACTTCCTGAGCGTATGGATGTGGTGCGCCTACTTAGACAGCATATACGTTTGTTTTCTGATGTCCCTAGTCGTACTAATGTACTCGAGCATGACATTGATGTTGGTAGTGCAGGGCCAATTAAGCAACATGCCTACAGGGTGAATCCGGAAAAACGAAGGATCTTGAGTAAGGAAGTAGACTATATGGTGAGACATGGCATTGCGGAGCCCAGTTCTAGTGCGTGGAGCTCCCCCTGCCTGCTTGTTGATAAGCCAGACTGCACTCATCGGTTCTGTACTGACTTCCGTAAAGTTAATGCAGTAACCAAGCCGGACTCGTACCCTCTTCCTCGGATGGACGACTGTATCGATCGGGTGGGTTCAGCAGCCTTTGTAAGTAAATTGGATTTGCTAAAGGGATACTGGCAGGTTCCACTTACTCCGCGAGCACATGATATATCCGCTTTTGTCACACCAGAGAGTTTCTGCCAGTATACAGTGATGCGGTTTAGCGGCTAGTGAACAAGGTCCTGGCCGGGGTAGCGTTCTGTGAGGCATATCTGGATGACCTGGTTATCCACAGTTCCTCTTGGTCACAACATGTGGAGCATCTAGCGGAAGTGTTCAAGCGGTTGGGTGATGCTAACTTGACAGTTAACCTTGCAAAATGTGAATTTGGACAGGCCACGGTTACCTATCTGGGTAAGGTGGTTGGACGTGGGCATGTGTGCCCCATTACCGCTAAGGTGGAGGCTATAGTGGGCTTCCCTGCTCCCATCACCAGGCGGGAGTTAAAGCGCTTCCTAGGTATGGCAGGGTACTATAGGAGTTTCTGTTGTTGCCCCTTTGACCAATCTGCTCAGTCCTAAGGTACCTTTCGTGTGGACTGAGACTTGTCAACAGTCTTTTGAGAGCATCAAGGGTATTCTGATTAGCACCCCCGTTCTGGCAGCTCCCGATTTTCAACTGCCATTCAAGTTGGCAGTGGATGCTAGTGACCTCGGTGCTGGAGCCGTCCTCCTGCAAGAGGATGCATTAGAGGTGGAGCACCCAGTGTGCTACTTTTCTAAAAAGTTTGACAGGCATCAACTGCACTACTCTACTATAGAGAAGGAGGCGCTCGCTTTGGTTCTTGCCTTGAACAATTTTGATGTTTACGTTGGATCCTCCAGTTTACCCCTTGTTGTGTATACAGACCATAACCCTTTGGTTTTTCTTCGCAGCATGGTGAACTCGAACCATCGTTTGATGCGATGGAGTTTGTTCCTCCAAGCGTATAACTTGGATATTCGCCACATTCGTGGGAGGGACAACGTGCTAGCAGACGCCCTCTCACAGTCATAGTACCGGTGTTTGTCGTACCCGCTATCGCTGTTGTGGTGGTGGCCCTGACAACTAATGGGTCACAGTTTTTTTTTTTTTTTTTGTGTGTTTGTTTATGGGTTGTTGTGTGGTGGTTGCCTCTGGGGCAACCAGTTTGGTGGGGGAGGTGTTATGTACCAGGAGCCTGATCACTCCTGGGTCACTGTGCAGGCAGGCCTGATCACTCCTGTGTCATGGGGCATGCAGGTGAGGGCTGCCAATTAGCCAATTAGTGCTGATTGGTTACCTGCTGGGATTATCTTTAAAACCAGCCCTGGCAACACACATGCAGGGTCTGTGTTTAGAAGAGTGTGGGTTAAACAGATAGATAGTCACGTTCTTCCAGTCCTTATCCTTTAGCTTACACTAGTAATTCCTTAATATTGTAGCATCTTGAGTTAATACACAGGTTTTGGTGTCGGTTTTGCACATAAGTTGCGTGCCTTTGAGCCAGGGTCGTGCATGCAGGTGACCCAGGAGTGATCAGGCTCCTGGTACATAACATGCATGCATCTCTGTGTGTGTTTTGGGGTGTTTTTGTATGCGTGTGTGTGTGTGTGTACACCTACATCGAGACTCAAAACCACACTCTGTAATGTCAACTTTTTACTGCCGACCAAAAGGCGGTTTTACCAAAGTTAAGGTGCGTTAGATCACTGCCGAGCTAACACCAGAGTGACTGTCAAAATGGCTGTTCCTTTCTGACGTAGTTCGGCTAAAAGGGGAACACTTTGATCCTTTAAATTCCGGTCTGTCGTCTCGATTCACAAGGGGCATTTGTCACACGCTGGTGCAGAGGGAACTATTTCATGTGTTATTCTCAATTTCTTCTTTGCCCATAAATGTTCCTGTTTTCTGCCACATATCATCATCTCTCTCCAGCCGTCTTTGAGATATCTTCACAACGGCGAGGAAGAAGGATATCTCAACGCCTCTCGCCATGTCGGTGCGCCAGATTTACATTTACATTTAGTCATTTAGCTGACGCTTTTATCAAAAGCCACTTACAGATTGTGAACAACAAGTCAGAAGGAGGGGTACATCTCTGGCAGCCAGGGACGTGCACAGGACTTTAGAGGGGCAGGTGCTCAAAGGCTGAAAAGGGCACTATACCTGTGTGTGTTTTAACCGATCGCGCGTAGCGTGCAAGCCAGATTTTTAAGGGCCCTTTTCGGGCGGGGGGGCCCCCTTCTTATGCTTTTTGGGGGGTTTTGGTGATCAAATATTGAATATTGAACTATAATAATCAGTGCAGGAGCTCACTTATCCTTGAAAGACACTTTTATCACTGACTTAAAAGGCCCATACATCTCCATAAATGTTCAGGGGGGAGGAAATAAGTGCTTACCCTACAGACCCCAAGAAGTGCTGTATATTCTGTATTGTTTAATATAAATGCATTTTTTATTCCAATCCCGATTTGTATTTGAGATTCCCAAATCCCATCGGACTTGACTTCTTCGTGTCCCTCAATGATGTAATACCAGCATTCAACTGTATGCGCCACAGCGGTTTCTATCATCATCATCACCACCCACGCTATGCATAAAATATATAGGTCCGCGGAGAGGCACGCTGAGGAGGCCGTGCAAGCTGCAATGAAATATGGGGCATCTCTCTCTCTTTACCTAATATTTTGATTCTATCCTGACATTTTTCAGTTGGAAGGGCAGTCTATATGTGTAACGGTAAACGTTTTTTTTTTTTTTTTTTTTTTACACTTTTTTATGAGGCTCAAAAAGGCAGGTGCTCATGCACCCCTTGGGCTCTATGTGTGCACGTGCCTGCTGGCAGCTAATGGTCAGTGGCGTTGTTTGTCAAATGGTGTCGAGCTTGAGTGTTACACTCTGATTGCATAGTAGTATAGACATATTTGCATGATAGGTATACGTATAGTATAGGGTACATATTAGTAAAAAATAAAGTAAGAAGGTTCTTCTTCAGGTTATCGAGAGCCTTCCACACTTTCATATGTTCATATCCCCTAAATGTTCCTGTTATTTGCCAAAGATCACCATCTCTCTCTAATCATCTTTGAGATATTCTTTAATAAGTGTTTCTGTGTTTGTTTGTGTCTGTCTCTCTTTAGCAACCCAAGCAGGTTCGCTACACTGAGGACTGAATTATTAAGAGATTAATCCGGGGCAGCTCTGAAATCCATTTATAAAAGCCTTTATGCTTTCAATAATGAAAAAGATAAAGCACTGCTGTTTTTTTTTTTTGTATCTCTCTTTAATTTCAATTCGCCGAATGCTGCTATACAATAAAGGGTTTGGAAAATAATTTCAGTGTGCTTTGGTAGAGAATGACTACAAGCTAAAGAGAAAAAAATAGCCTGCATCGTACCCGTTCGAGCGTCCTCTCCCCACGGACTCCTTTAAGCGGTTTGTTCTCACGACCAAGACGTTGTTCGTTGATTAGTCATGTTTCATGTGGTTTTATTGTCCATGCTTGAATTAAGTGCTTCCTGAAACATAATCTCTGGGAAGCACAATATTTGAAGAGGTCATCCTGCATAATTGCATTCATAATTGCATATCTGTACATATTACCTACTCTTACTAGTTACATGGCTGGCCTGTATGACTTACAACCATAGTGTCTTTATACCTGTATCACTTTATTAATACTACAACGCTGTACATACATTTGATTAGCACTATATTCAGTAGTACTAATTTATATACAGTATTTTATACCCTGTTTAATCTCCTGGTAAATGGTAAATGATGCATTTATATAGCGCTTTTATCCAAAGCACTTTACAATTTTGTTCCTCACATTCACCCAATCCCTCGCACATTCACACACCGACGGTGGAGGGGACCATGCAAGGTGCCAACCTGCACATCCGGAGATTACCAGACGACTGCTCTACCTCCCGAGTACTGTCACCCCCGTCACTCACTCAAATTCAAGATTCAAGTTGACTTTATTTGCCATGTTCAGTAGACTGACTTGGAATTATTAACCTGCAGTTTTCGTTTTTGAGGACTGCATAATTTTTTTGCAAACAAAAACAACATACTTTATACTTATAGCATGAGCCTGGTCTCTTTTGAAAGATGACATTCTGAAGTTTCTGATTCCAGAAAGAAAATTCACTTTTAGTACTAATGAGATAGAGTAACATAGGTCTGAACTTGAGTTGTAGACAAACTTGTTACTCAAGTTTTTCTGTAGTAGTTAGTAGTCCAGAGGTAGTATTTCCCCAGAAGGTGGTATGGTTTAGCCTGACGCCTTATGTAGTACATGTCCAAATTCCATAAAGATCCATTCAGAAATGAGTGATTAGGAGTGATTTTGGTAAACTGTGTACAAAAGAAAACTCAGTTTTCTCATAGACTTCAATTCATTCGGCTGTTTTTCTCTTCCTGTTTTGGCTCGTTAGTTTTTCACCTAGATCCCTGATTCATACATCCCCAGGTGGGGTATCATTGGAAAGCCACACTCATTGGCTACATGTGGGCCCTTGCATGGTTAAGAACAGAGGAGGAACATAAAGTAACAAAACAGACAAATTACAAGGATACATGTAAGCAGACACAGACGTTGCAACAACATCAACAACAGCAACAACAACAACAACAACAACAACAACAACAACAACATTTTTATAAAAATAGTGTCACTCAGTCACTCATCCATTCATGCATTCATTAATTCACTCACGTTTAGCCACTCTGCCCCTAGTGGTGTCTCTCAGGTATACTGTATTGTGTATGATCAGTATCATGATGAAAGCTTCATGTCTGTGAGTGTTCCTGTTTATTTGTGTTGCTGCCAAAACCTCAAGCTCTCTATCTCTCCTTCCCTCCCTCCCCTGCATCCCTCCTTCTCTCTCTATCCCTTCCCCTCTCTCTCCCCTGCCTCTCTCATTCCTTCTCACTCCCTCTTCCCACCTCCTTCCCTCTCTTTCCCTCTCTCCCCCCCTCCTTTCATCTCTCTCCCCCCCTTCCATGAGAGAGAGAGAGAGAGACGGGAGAGAGAGAGAGAGAAAGATAGAGAGGGAGAGAGAGAGATAGAGAGAGACGGTAGATAGAGAGAGAGAGAGATAAAGATAGAGCAAGAGAGAGAGAAAGAGAGAGAGAGAGAGAGAGAGAGAGAGAGAGAGAGAGAGAGAGAGAGAGAGAGAGAGAGAGAGAGAGAGAGAGAGAGAGAGAGAGAGAGAGAGAGAGAGAGAGAGAGAGAGAGAGAGAGAGAGAGAGAGTCCGGAGGAGAGTGAGCAAGATATTTGAATTGGAATCAGTGTGGATTTGCCCCGGAGACTCAGCTCTTCTACTGCTCATGTAATACCAATAAGCCACACACACACACACGCACGCACGCACACACACACACACACACACACACACACACACACACACACACACACACACACACACACACACACACACACACACACACACACACAGGTAGAGTAGTGTAGTGTATTTTTTTGGATACACCTCAGGCATCCTGCACTCTAGTCATATGTGTACTGTATATATGTTTGTTGAATATCCCACTTTACTTATTTTTTACTTTTTTACTGTAAAACTTATTTTTTTTTAACTTTTTTTGGAAAAAACTTACTTTTACTGACTTTTTGTAAACAAAAAAGCATGCTGGTGATAATTTCCAGTTGAGAATAAAAATTTCATCTGTGTTTATTACCTGTGTATGGAGAAAATAATGATTTGTAAATTGAATTCTGTTCTGTTCTCTTTTGTTTATGTAAATATGCTACCTAGGGTGCATTTCCACTGTTTTATATGCTTTATTGAATATGTTTGCATTGGTTCATAGTAAAAATAACACATTTTCTCAATCCGATTTTGTGTTTTGTGTTAACATTATGCAGTATACAGTATATACAGTATTATACAATATGAAAACTAACGATAGGTTATGACTATAACCAAGTTCTGTTAATTAGGGGTGACGCTTGTCATCACTCATGCACTCCCTCGCGTACGTGCATGCGCACTGAATAAATTCCACAAATGTACCTTTAATACCAGTATTAGTCTGACCACACCCCTCATCAGCTTACCTTCATAAGCAGGTGTGTGGTCACCTGCTCTCCTCCTACCCAAGCTTTCACCACAAGGTGAGGTCAAGGGCTGCAGCGGCGTCGGATGCCAAGCGTCACCCCTAATTAACAGAACTTGGTTATAGTCATAACCTATCGTTCTGTTTCATTAGGGGATCCGCTTGGCATCACTCATGCACATAGGGAGGCCAAGCGGAGCCACTGGCCGACAAATACACCCCGCTGAAGGCCCCCCACAACCAACAGAACAGGGAGGGCCGAGCCCCCCCGACCCCCCCTAATGGAGGGCACCCCCCCTATTAGAAGTTTCCCGGGAGGGCGACGGACCCGACCGTGCGAAGAGGCACTCAAGCAACTCAACGCACAGGGTGAGCAGACCGTGGCTTGACCCCACGACTACACACACGCACAACCCGCATGCCACCCGGGAACAAACAGAGGGAACAACCTTGTTACTGCTCCCAGAATCACGGGGTCAAGGGCAAACCCAACCCCGTGGCAAGGCCGTAGCAGCGGAGCACGAAGGAAGACCCAGACCCACCAAAGGGACTGGACCCCCTGGAACGGGGGCCCGGAGAAGTCCATGATGCCAGCATCAAGACCCCACCAGGTGGGCACTTAGTGACCCCGCCCCCCACATCGCCAGCGTATTCGGACAAAGGCCCCTCAGCCGAGCGGGCCCTGTCCTCCCCAACAGTACACCGCCTGGCACACTGACCCTGCAACAGGCAGTCAGCATGGCCGTAAGCACACAAAAAAGGTTAACCAACGGAAGCAGGCAGCGCACCGGGGAAAACCAGGCAACAGGCTGTTAACCCTAGCCTGGAGACTGCGGACGAGACAGGCGCCAGAAAGGACAGCTGAACACAGCCGCCCCGGCGGAAGGGGCGTATGCTGGCGTTGTTGCATGACCAAGCCTCCATTTAAAAAAAAACCCACCCAGAGGGGTCGAGGCAGAGAAGGCTGACACGATTGGCAGACGTCATGAACGTGCAGGGGCACCCTCAAACCGGTTAACCCGGGAGTTGACACTGCAGCAACACACCAGAGAACCAACCACCCAGGTGTTACCCTATGCGGTGGTTGGTCCCATAACCCCTCAGGAAAAAAACCCAAAACACACCTGCGGCACTGCCGCAGCCCGTGTTCCAGTTTCCAACATGGTTATCCCGGGCCTACGGGTCAACGAAAACATTACTTCGGACCGGGCCCGGTGATACGGGGAGCACAGGGTCCCCCGAGGAGGTCAAGACCACCCCAACAGGCCCCTCTTCGCCATGCGTAAGAGAAGAGCGTAAGAATGGAAAACCAGCCCCAGCACCCCGTACTTGGTATTCCCAAGAGGTCACCCAACCAAGTACTAACCAAGACCAACCTGCGTGGCGGCCGAGATCCAACGAGATCGGGCGCATACAGGTTGGCACGGCCGTAAGCCATTACGACAGTGTAGAATACAATGTACCCAACAAGGGTTCCATAGCGCTCAACCCTGTGACACCCGGACCGACCTAGCATTTTTCCCCCTGAAAAAAGCCCAAGTACCTCAGGGTACCAGAACAGCAGATCTGCATCCCCGGCGGACAACGGGTTTAACTGATCCGGACCAGCGCGACCAGAACCAGTCCCGTGCCCTAACCACGCCGATATGCCAACTCCAGGAGAAGGGGCAGATATGCGTGTTGATCTTAAACATAAAAAGAAGGCGCCACTCAGACGTTTCGGTGCGAACCGCGCCCGGCGGCCCACCCCCAGGGCGTGAGACCCTTCCACATATGTTCAGATCCATTCCGTTATCATCCCCTGATATGAACGAGAACCCATCGACAACCACACAGGGCGTCGGAAGAGGAAAAACCCCCATCCCAATTGCTTTATAAAAACGCTGTTTTAACCCCAAGCAATCAAGGCGTGCCAGTCAGTTACCTAATGTCCAACAGAACATCCTGAGCTAGCACTATGTGTGCGTTGGGCATATCCACATCAATAATAGGCTATTTAGACCATCTTATTGAATCCCCAAGACGCCCAGGGGAACGACAAGAGGGCGGGATGCAACCAACTCCATGAATGAATGAATGAAAACTTTAACCAACAGATTGCAGAAAGGGTACAACACAGTACGGCTCAATACACACAATCGGTAAGGGGAGGCAGACCTGAGAAAGACGTTAGTCTTGTTTCCATCAGGAGCCCCCATTTCCAATTCATATAGACACATCCAACTCTTTATAATAATAAAGAAGAAGCATCACCCGTATGAACCCAACTGCACAGCTGGGAGTAAAAAACCCGTTTTCACATGATTTTACATCCAGTCACTCTTTTTAATCAGAGAGTAAAGACTAGACCATCCCAGAAACCTTCCCACACGAGTTGTAGTCATGAGAAAGACATGCCAACTGTGAGTCACGTGACCAACTGACTCAAGTTACACATAAATCGAGCGCAGCAGACCCGTGAGCCCTACGCTCTAACTCGACACCTTAAGACACCGTAACTCATGGAAGGCGTCGCCATAGCAACACCGCTACGACGGGGGGAAACCCTGCACACGGCTCCTGTTTGTAATAGGAGTTGGCAGGATAACCCCCCCCCCCCCCCTGCCAAGACGTCCTAACGGCTCGGCCCTGACTGGCTCAGCAGAAGAGATAAAATCTCCTAAACCAATCAAGTGGGAAGGAGGGGTTTATTCGACACCCCCTCACAAAAAACCCTTCGTTCCCTACACACAAAAAACAACTGTAGCCATTTTGAAAACCTCCGGTAGAATGCTAATGTATAGCGTAAGCTAATACAATGCCCGCTACCCACAAAATGTGAACAGGATTTACAACAAAAACAAGTCGTATGTGTGTGAATCCTACACCTGTTGACTATGTCGTACATAGCAAAAACGCTGACAGAGAGTAATGGCTAGGCAGTGGAACGTGTGTGTACGAGTATTACTGCAACTAATACAACAGCATTGTGAGACACATATACTTAGTTTAAGCAACGGAATAACACCAGTTTCTACCTGCATGTGGAGCGTGAGGCTAATAGAACCCGCTATGACTGAGTGTATGTTGCAGACCTTGCTTAATCTCGTAACACAACACGACTCATCTCACAACGTAAAAGTGCAGATTCATATTTACACAACCCCACCATATGATTTGTTGAAGAAACACACAGTTTGTTTGGCCAAAAAACATAGTCCCCCTTATGTCGGGGAACTTTTTATTATCACAAGTTTTTTAAGGCACAAAAACACAATCATAGAGAGGCCGGGGAGGGTGTAAAGGAGAGGGGACACAGAGGGGAAAAGTCACTCTCAGCGGCACCTGCCACCTCGCGCCGCTCGAGTCTTGCCACCCCGAGGAGCCCCGGAGGGACGGTAGGTTACTGTCTGCTGGTCTCGACGTTCCCTACCGTCTCCTCCGGTCGTGGATGGGCCGGCGGTAGCAGAAGCGCCGTCTCTTCTCCTGGCCTTCTTGGAAGGGCCAGCAGCAGCGGTAGAGGCAGTGGTAGGGACGACGGAGGCAGCTCGACGTCGTGGAAGCCTTCTGACTCCACCGGCAAGGACGGGAGGCGGAAAATGGGGTTGAAGGATGGATCTCTCCTCTGCCATCTCTCTGCATGTTGAGGTCATCAACCGCAGGGCCTTCCCGAACAGACCAGCGTCGGAGAGGGCGGCCGTCAGAAGAGTGGCTCTCTTCCGTTCCGGCACACGGGCCTGCTCCAGCCAAAGATGACGCTGGCCCAGGGTGGCCAGGGTGCGCACTTTCCCCATGGCTATGGCCAGCACCTGGGTAAGGTGCAGGACAGCTCCTGACGCCTGGGTGATCTGATCGCATTTTACCTCGGTCAGATCCGTGCCGCCCTTCATAATCCCGATACAAATCTAGCCAGGTGGGCGATGTTAGACGCCGCAGCCAGCGATTGTGTACCAGCGATGAATGACTGGTCACCCCAATATGCCAATCGCCTAGCCGATCTACCCTGGAGGACCGGCTTGCATAAGGGTTCCCACACCATATCCGGACAGAGGAGAGCGGCCATCGGACTATCAAGCCGAGGCACGCCCTCCCTCATACCTTTGACTAACCCCGACACCCGCGTAACTGGTACGTAGGTGGGGGGTAGTCCCATGATGTTGGAAACCGCCTGACCCTGACGAACATAGGCCCCCATTGAGGGGAAAAATGGGTAGACAACGTCCACCTCTCTCACTGGGCGACGCTGCCAGAGATGACCTATGAGATCATCAGGGACAGGAGCAGGCAATGGCAGCGGCAGCGGCACGCCGTTTTTTGTGGCGGCGACTACCGCCATGAGCTCGGGAAACAAAGCCTGCAGTTCCCCCTGCGGACCTTCCTCCACCGAACCCGCATCCCTCACATGCAGCAGGCTGCAACTGGTCAAGGAGCCACAGTCTGATGTGGCCGATAGTAGGGCATCCTGCTGATGAGGCCAAGGTGGTTCCTCGACATCTTCGAACAAGGAGTCCCACGGAGCCATTTCTCCCCCCTCCGGTGTTTCCTGGATAGGAGGGATACTCTCCTCCACGGGACCATCATACAAGAATCCGTCCGCCTCTTCCATGAAGTCCTCAGTTTCCATCGGAAATCCAGAGCCGGACGCATCCTTGCTGGTCTCCAGCAGTTCCCCAAAACCAGGCCGTTCGCGCCTGCATGCTACCATCTTGCGACGTGAACGGGCAGAATCCTCCGGCTCCAAGACAACCCCCCGTTCACCAACGGACGATTCCCTGGAACCAGAGGAACCAGAGTCGAGATCAGGCCACCGCCGGAGCGACGGCACCGACTCCTCGGCTCTTCGGAGAGGCAAACTATCCATGGGCTGTCTCCTGGGCTGGGTCGGCAACCACGAAAGTGGCAACAGCCCAGCACCAGAACGCACGACGGAGGCGGGAATGGAGAACCGCTGGTGAAGAGTAGGTCTAGCGGGTCTACTCTCCGAAGAATACATTATGACCCAAACTTTTTCTTTACAACAGATATGAGAGAAGAAAAAATTAAGCACAATGTAGACTTGTCACAACTCTTTTCAACTAACAACATGTCAAGTGGGGTACTACCGAGGCACTTCCTTGTGGTGAAAGCGAGAAGGAGGAGAGCAGGTGACCACACACCTGCTTATGAAGGTAAGCTGATGAGGGGTGTGGTCAGACTAATACTGGTATTAAAGGTACATTTGTGGAATTTATTCAGTGCGCGTGCACGTACGCGAGGGAGTGCATGAGTGATGCCAAGCGGATCCCCTAATGAAACAGAACTGTCAGGTCATATATGTGAGGCTGTGCTGAAAAAAAGGATATCAAACATACCATGGTAAAACATTTTAAAATGGGAATTATACAATTTAAATCAAAATTAGCTAAAACATTGAAAATATCCCACAACTCCGAAGAGTTGTTTAACATCCAAGGGCCCACATGTGGACGATTCTTTGCCGACCTCTAGTGGCTCGGGTGTGCATTTCTTTTAATACAATATATAGATAGAATTAAAGCCCTATTTGTTGCCTGTCGATTGCCCTTTCAGGTGGGACCTTAAGGCTTAACTGAGACTCAAGGTCAGAGGGTGACGCATCATCGTGATGTGGACCTGTGTGAAGCCAACTGAGATCCCGGGCTGCCAATAGAGAGAGATGGACGTCACTGATTGGCTGACGGCTTCAACCAACAGGTGTCCGAGGTCTTTAATCATCCTTCCTGATTAGAGAATAGAGTGATGGAAATTACATGGAAGGGAAAAGGGGGAAAACCAGCAGAGCACCCTCAGGAGAAATCAAGTCGCAGAGGGAGATGAATATTTTGTGATATTTTAGGTTTGCTGGTCAACTTTTATAAAACTGCTTGTAAAACCCCAACCCTGTATTGTACAATTAAGTGATGTACATCTTTCTTTTCAGAACAACCTGGGCTATCACAATATATGTGATTCAGTTTTGTCAGATCAAGGTATACATGCGTTATACACCACTATATATAAATATCAAATATGTATATGTAACGGTTGTGACATCGTCACCTTAAACTTCGATGCCCGAGGGAGTTTCGAACCCGGGTCTCCCACGCCATGGGGCAACAGCACAGACCGCTATACCAAGAGGTGAACTCACTGCTTTGTAACGTGTCTATGTGTCTTTTGAGGATGAGAGTGAGTTTAACCCACAGCACCGCTACTCACCCCAGCCCTTCGTGACTGTGCTTCACGCTACGATCCGTTACATATATACAAATATATAAAGAATTGTATTTGGAAAAAAACATATGATATTATGATTTGAAAATGTAACGGTAGTGTTAATTACACCCGCCCACGGTGTTGGCGACCACAGAGGGTTTTAAGGTGGTCAAAATATTCACGTTATTTTAGTCAGAGACGTAGTAGAACTGCATCTTATACTATAAAAAAAACACAATCATGTCAAGGTTATTATGGATTAAAAATCCAAAACGATGCATCAAAATGAAGGATACCGTGGAACTAGAATTGTAGTTAAATAATTACACCATAGTGTACACCATAGTATAGGGACGGACAGTGGCTCAGGAGATAAACCGGTCGACTGTTAGTCGGAATGTTACTGGTTCGATTCCAACTCCTCCCGGTCAATCAATCAATCAATCAATCAATCAATCAATCAATCAATCAATCAATCAATCAATCAATCAATCAATCAATCAATCAAATCCTATATCGCGAGCCCCAGACCACGTCCCGCGAGCCCCAGACCACCGCCCCACGAGCGGGCGAGCCCCAGACCACGTCCCGCGAGCCCCAGACCACCGTCCCACGAGCGGGCGAGCCCCAGACGACCGTCCCGCGAGCCCCAGACCACCGTCCCGCGAGCCCCAGGCCACCGTCCCGCGAGCCCCAGACCACCGTCCCACGAGCCCCAGACCTATTCTAGACCTATTCTACCGGTAGTGCGGTAGTTGTTGCCACGGTATTGGGTCTTATTCCACAACATTAATTACTAGGTTATTTTAAAAACTGAAAAGTCAAATATTATCTATTAACAATTTATTTAGGTAACATAAATAATACTAATTCGTACATTGAAAAAAAAAATATATATATAAAAAAATAATTGAATACGTTTTTTTGAGAGACCCCCACAGGTATTGTTGACTATGGGGGCTCAGACTCTATCTATGGGGCTGAGCCCCCATTGGCCCCCACATAATTCGAACACTGCTTGTTGCAGTTCTGGTCAAATGGATTAGGCTTAGGGTTTTCTTTACATGTTTGTGTGGATAGTGTTGGCTATATATGCCAAGAAAGTTGCTCTGTATCACATCTTGGACTCACATTACAATAATCCATGTTTGTTTTTTTAAAAGCAATCACTATTAAGCGTGTGAACAACAAGTGTCACACCTTTCACCCTAGTCGCAGAACTGGACAGGTTAGGGTTAGGGTTAGGGTAACCCTAGGGTATATGATATTCATGAAAGTAACCCTAGGCCTAGGGTATATGATATTCATGAAAGTAACCCTAGGCCTAGGGTATATGATATTCATGAAAGTAACCCTAGGCCTAGGGTATATGATATTCATGAAAGTAACCCTAGGCCTAGGGTATATGATATTCATGAAAGTAACCCTAGGCCTAGGGTATATGATATTCATGAAAGTAACCCTAGGCCTAGGGTATATGATATTCATGAAAGTAACCCTAGGCCTAGGGTATATGATATTCATGAAAGTAACCCTAGGCCTAGGGTATATGATATTCATGAAAGTAACCCTAGGCCTAGGGTATATGATATTCATGAAAGTAACCCTAGGCCTAGGGTATATGATATTCATGAAAGTAAATTGGAACAATACATGAAAAAGATATGTTTTACCGAGATCGCAGTTTCGGTCACTAGGGAGACAGGTAGTGGGTTTTTTAAAGGTTGACTTGAGGGTTAAGATGGCTTTAAATTCTTCGAGGGTGACCAGTCCTGGTAATTTTAGGTCCTCCTGTATCTTGTTCCAGGATGAAGGAGCAGCATATTTAAAAGCTATTTTTCCCAATTCAGTTCTCATATATAGGGAACAGCGTGTCGAAGTGTCCTTGAGCAAGACACTTAACCGCTAATTGCTCCCGATGAGCAGGTTGGCACCCTGCGCGGTCGCCTCTGCCGTCGGTGTGTGAATGTGTGAGCTTCTTCATACCGTTTAGCATTTACAGAACAGTATGTGACAGACGTCTATAGATCAAAACAAACCATCAGTGGGACTTAGGGTCCATATTATTCACAATGCTCCCCAGAGTAGGAGCGCTTATCTGGGGTCACTGACCAGGAAAAGTGGCCTTAATGACTGAACGGCCACACTGATCCGCACTGAGCAGCACACTGAGAGAACATGGACGCACTCACATACTCACACACACACACACACACACACACACACACACACACACACACACACACACACACACACACACACACACACACACACACACACACACACACACACACACACACACACACACACACACACACACACACACACACACACACACACACAATTCCGTTGTAATATTGCACAAAACAAAACACATTCTCAAATCAAATTAATTACATGTGTTGTAGGCTTAGGCTACTGTTCCATTTTTTATACTACAGAAAATAGCTGGCAAAATAATTGTAAACAGAGTTGATTATCATAAACCAACCAACATATTTTTAGAAACTCACACACACACACACACACACACACACACACACACACACACACACACACACACACACACACACACACACACACACACACACACACACACACACACACACACACACACACACACACACACACACACACACACACACACACACACACACACACACACACACACACACACACAGTCCCAGTGCACTCAGCCAGGCATCCAGCCATGTTGCTCCTCCATTCATTTATTCTTCACACCTCAGAAAACAACCTGACCACTTGAGAGAGAGATACACACAGACATGTACCTAAATTGTACCTCATCCCATTCTGCTTTGCACTATATAGTACTGTACATTAGTACACTGCATAGTATTGTATATTATATGGTAACTCAGAACATTGTACATATGTCTATACCAAACACTGTGACCTCATTTTCTTCTTCTAAATTACATGCTAT
>NW_028173761.1:0-1000 GCF_963971535.1 Notolepis coatsorum | reverse complement strand
TAGGGGTTGTTGAGTGAGTTTAAGGATCGTTGGGGCCTCTTTATACAACCCTCCAAACAACCCCACTGGACGAGGTTATCAAGGCAGGTGGGGCGCATTAGAAAGTGTGCGTTTGTCATTAGCGCAGACGTGGGAAAACAGGAGTAAAACCTCCATCTCTCCCCTGCCGCCTGTTTGCTCTCGGCCACGCTACTGCTGTCACAACAGCCCGGGCCGTCCATAAACAAGCCTGCAGTCGTACACACACACCGCTGTCCTCTGAGGTGCCCCTGCATTCCATTTTTCACTCCGGGAAGCTGGCAAGTCGTCCCGCTCAAGTGCTGTTTCCTTTATGTTTGTATTCCTATAAAAGTGCTTCTCAACCCTCGTCCAGGTCGAGGAACCTTGGATTGATCAGGCCACAGACCACCAGTGTTATATGACCTTGTCTCAGGAGCAGGGTGTAGCTCCAGATTCTGGGCCCCATGAAAGAATGTATTTGTAGGCCCCCAGTGAATGCGAGCGCGAGTAAGCGGGCGAGCGGACATTTTTTTGGCCATTTTTTTATTGATGAAAACGGATAATATGGTTTTTACCTATACATTCGGATCAGCAGTTCAGCACCTGCACTGTTGGTGGGTGAGCCTAGTAAAGGATGTCGCATTGCGTTCATCTTCAATGAATGGACCAATGCAATAGTCTACCAAAGCCCCCCTCTCTCTCTATATATCACACACACACACACACACACACACACACACATACACACACACACACACACACACACACACACACACACACACACACACACACACACACCACACACACACACACACACACACACACACACACACTTCAGAAACAAACATAGTATCAATGAGAGCATCAATAATACACCTGAGTGATGCCTAAAAAAAAAAAAAAAAAAAAAAAATGTGGGCCCCCCCCCCCCTCAGTGCTGGGCCCTTGGAATCATCCTAAGCTACCCCCCCCCCCCCCCCCCAGCTACGCCCCTGCTCAG
>NW_028173762.1:12500-18363 GCF_963971535.1 Notolepis coatsorum | reverse complement strand
CTCTCTCTCTCTCTCTCCTCTCCTCTCTCTCACTCCTCTCTCTCTTCTCTCTCCTCTCTCTCTCTCTCTCTCTCTCTCTCTCTCTCTCTCTCTCTCTCTCTCTCTCTCTCTCTTCTCTCTCTCTCTCTCTCTCTCTCTCTCTCTCTCTCTCTCTCTCTTCTCTCTCTCTCTCTCTTCTATCTCTTGCTATGATACTTTGTCGAGAAAGGCTAGTAGACTCATTTTGCTTGAGTGTCCGTATTATATATATATATAAAATATAATTTTACAGGGGCGGGAAATCAGTAGCCTATTATAGGCTTCTGCATCTTGTTATCCTTATCATGCAGTGTCACACGCACATAATTTACCACACACACACACACACACACACACACACACACACACACACACACACACACACACACACAGACATGGACACGTTGGGGAAACTTTGGAAGCGCATGCATGGGGCCACCATGATGATGAATTGAAAATGGGGGACCCTGATGTAAACAAGACGAAAGTCTTTCTCTGGTCTGCATTCCCTTAACAATTGTATGTATTGAGCTGTACTGTACTGTACCCTTCTGCAATCTTTTAATAACGTTTTCAATCAATCAATCAACCGTTTATAGACAGCATGCTACTCCGTCTTTGTTGAATTTGAACGCGCACGGGGCGCACCTGACCCCCCCCCCCCCTCCCAGGCCACACGCACCTGAGTAGCGGGAAGAACGGCTGAGCTCGAGGGATATAATGAGGGAGAATAGAGGCTAAAGCTCGTCACCTGTTCTATCCCTGCTGCCTGCATCACACCGGCCTGACTGCCTGAGGGATGTGGATCGGAAGCGTTTACATTACAACACAGTTGGCTCGCGGCTTCATATCTGTCATCATGGGCAGTGAAGCACGCGCCCCCCCCCCCCCTCTTTGGAGAGGTCCTCGCGCGGCCACATTCGGTTCCTAGTGCGCGACAGCAGGTGGGGGTAGAGAGCTGCAAAGTGGTGCCCGTAGTGACACCATGAACCACCATACCTAAAGCCACACTCTATGAATTTATTTATTTTTTACCATATACATGTATATAGCCACATACATTCGTGAAGTGTTTGATCTATAGATGGAAAATAAGCGTCCATCTTAATCCATTGCGTAATTCAGAATAATGTCTGTTTCACCCCCAATGTTTACAAACATTACCAACATAAACAAACGTTGTACAACCACAATACTTTATTTTTTTTGGTGGTGGTGGGGCTACTCATTGGTATCACTGATTGGGCCTTTAGTACTGTAACACTGGCCAGTAAAGACTTAGTCCATGTTCCTGAGGAGGCGCCTACAGGCTTACGAGGTGAAGATACGAGAAGGTGCACTGACTAATGAACCCCTCTGCGCACGCTGCTCTGATCTTTGCCTCTTTCCAAGGGCAGTTTTAACCTTGGCTCGATGGGGCGGCGTGGCTCAGAGTAGAGCGGGTCGTCCAATGATCGAAGGGTTGGTGGTTCGAATCCCGCTCAAGCCCATTTCCATCCCACTGCCGTTGTGTCCTTGGGCAAGACACTTAACCTACTTGCCTCGTATGAATGTGTATGCATGTGAATGAATGTTGGTGGTGGTCGGAGGGGCCGTAGGCGATGATTATTCGCCACGCTTCCGTGAGTCTGCCTCAGGGCAGCTCTGGCTGCAATTGTAGCTTACACCGGTATGACTGTGTATGAACGAATAATGGACTCTGTAAGCGCTCTGGGGTCACTGGGGTGTCATGAAGAGCGCTATATAAATCCAATCCATTATTATTATTATTATTATTATCATTACACATCCCTTATGAGAAAGTATCATGGTATTTCCCCCCAAAAAGTATCAAGGTATTTCCATAATTCTTTTCTGTCACTACGATGATGGTAGTGACCAAAATATGATGGAAATACCATTACCATCAGTGTCATGGTTTGACTTGGATTATACCGCGGTGGCACGGTGGTGATACATAACGTTTACCATGGTAAATTATTCACACAATGGGTGGTATCATGGTGAAACTGAAATGATCATCACGCTACGATACAACAGATGAAAAGCGGGGCTGTCTGTCTAATGACTTCACCGGGCGCTGATCTCTAATGTCCTCATCGCTCCAGGTCCTGAACAGACTCCAGTTCCATGATGAACGAGGACCGTTTCTGGGTCGACTTGTGACATTTAGTTCCAATTATTTGGACACAGTGTTGATAAACGGTGGAGTCAGTGTTCAGATTGAAGATGCTGCTAACGACGGTTATGATGATGATGATGATGATGATGATGAATATGGTGATGAATATGGTGATGATGATGATGGCTATTATGAGGATGATGATGATGATGATGATGATGATGATGGCTATGATGATGGCTATAGTGATGATGATGATGATGATGGCTATGATGATGATGATGATGATGATGATGGTGATGGCTATGATGAGGATGATGATGATGATGATGATGATGATGAATATGGTGATGATGATGATGATGATGATGATGATGATGATGATGATGGCTATTATGAGGATGATGATGATGGCTATGATGATGGCTATAGTGATGATGATGATGATGATGATGATGATGATTGCTATGATGATGATGATGATGATGATAATGATGGTGATGGCTATGATGAGGATGATGATGATGATGATGATGATGCATATGGTGATGATGATGATGATGATGATGATGATGATGATGATGATGATGATGATGATGAATATGGTGATGATGATGATGATGGCTATGATGAGGATGATGATGATGATGATGATGATGAATATGGTGATGATGATGATGGCTATTATGAGGATGATGATGATGATGATGATGATGATGATGATGGCTATAGTGATGATGATGATGATGATGATGATGATGATGATGATGGCTATGATGATGATGATGATGATGATGATGATGATGATGATGATGATGATGATGGTGATGATGACGATTATGATGATGATGATGGGTATAGCGATGATGATGAGGATGATGTCAATAGCCATGATGACAATGATGATGACGACATCACCTGGTGGTGATGGCACCCTCGCTCTGAGCAGGGCACTATCTTCTATTTATTAATTTGTATTTTTCCCTCCAAGTCCATTACCCAGAACGCATCTGACCTGGAATTGTTTAGTGTTTATTTATTTATTTTTTACATTGGTTCCCACTGTTGCAGCAGTATTACATCACCATCAATCAACACACAGGCTCCATTGGCTTCTGCATGGTAATATAATATCCATACAAATGGGTCCATTTGAGCATATATCCTGTAGCCATGGGAATAGGAAGCAGAATGCTGATTTCAAGAACAGACTCTTTATATACCACACACACGCACGCAAACCACACACACACACACACACACACACACACACACACACACACACACACACACACACACACACACACACACACACACACTGCAAGTTCAAGTAGAACATCATTATGTTGCCCTGAAGCAAGCCGAGCTCATAGAGAAGAAAGAGATCCTCATAGCTAACAATTCAAAAGCCTAAACTAACAAGGGGGTTCATCCGTCCTCGCTCCACTCCTATGATGCGAGTCTGCCTTTCTGATAGAGGTGATGATGGTGATGATTAAATATAATAATAATACAAAAGCACTTTTCCAGTTTCAAGTTCTATTTTATTTGTCGCATACTGTATAAGGTACACATTGCAGTGAAATGCTTGGTTCTATATGACCCTCCTGAAATTGTGCCAAAAAAATGGTTCAAAGTTCAAGAATGAAGACCAAACACTAGAAAATATACAATATAAAAAACTAAAGTACAAAATGCTAAAAACACAAGTTACAAAATTATCTTTTACGCAAGATAAAGACGTGATAAGAGAGAAAACAGAATGAGACAAACGAAGAGAGGAAAACAGACAGACTCATAGGGGGAGTTAAAGGATCACAGATGTAACCCGGGCTATAACCCTGTATGAGCCTTCAGGCTAATGAGAAGTATCTTGGCATCGACTCTGAGCTCTACTGGAAGCCAGTGTACAGAGGCATAAACACGGCTGATTTAGTCCCTTCTTTTGGTTCCAGTCAAGAACCTGGCAGCAGTGTTGCCAGATGTACGGTACTTATCGTAGTTGTGGGATAATTTCGCCCTATTGGTTTTGCCCTCTGTACGATCATTTTGCTCTCTGTCCGCCTATTAAGTTCTATTGGTTATGACTTGCAAACGATAATTTTCCAAATAAAACCCAGATACTTTCAAGCGTGTGAGACGATCATTTAACATTTCCCCATCTGGCGACAAATACCTGACGGACACATTTTGAACCAGCTGTAGGTGAGAAAGAACTTCACAGTCCGAATTTGAAAGAAAGAATGGGACTGAACAAGTCTCTGTAAGCGTTCTTCAGAACATCGTTCAAATCCAGGTTTGAAGCACATGGTAAACCTACCTAAGACATTCTGAATTTGATAGAATTGAATAGACCTGTTCACTGGTTACAAACATACCGTGTTCGTTCAAGCCAATACGACGGGGCTCTATGGAGAAACCATGGCACTCCCCTGACTAAAAGTTGTTTCAAACAAAAATGTAATTTTTTTGGATGTCTAACTACACACCCTCAAGACCCCTACGCTCTGCATCTTCTGGCCGCCTCAGATCTACTCCTATCCAAGCTCCCGGAGGGTCATCAAAGAGAAGCCGCCTATTCTCAGTCCTTGCCCCACAATGGTGGAATGAACTACCCATCCCAGTTAGGACAGCCGAATCCCGTCCAATCTTTCGCCGTCGACTAAAGACTCACTTCTTCAACCATTATCTGAAATGATAAAAAAAATAAAAAAAATCTAACCCCGACTAACCTTACTGTCATGCACTTGTCCTAATAAACTAACCTACACTGTAACACGCAACACTTTGATGAACATTGTTACTCAGCTGATAGAGTTATACCCTTCTTGCTGTCTTGTCGCACAGAACTTGTAAGTCGCTTTGGATAAAAGCGTCAGCTAAATGACTAAATGTAAATGTAATGTAATGTAATGTCATTTAGCCAAATCAGCATGGCTGTGAGTGTGAGTCTTTCACCTTTTACATATCTAGCTTTGGCATGGATTGATTGTTTAGATCGCTAGCATGGCTAACAAATGCAAATATATTGTAGTCTGCCCCGTTGTTCTGACCAGGATTACATGTCTTTCTGCCTCCGGTGATGCGTGCGCACACTGAGTCTGCCGTATACAGCGGACAGGTCTATAAGGCCACTTCATATTTCATCTCATTTTTTGTAAAATATTCTGAGACGTCCAGCGCTTGATGTCACAACATTTTACGTATGTTACAGTATTTCTCTAATATTAGTCTAGTTCAGTTTCATGAATATGAATAAGTCTCTTCAAGCTGAACACCAAAGAGGCAAGAGTCTTGCGATGATGTCACCGAGAGACAAATACTGGTGTTGCTCCAACAACTCCTTCGTGAATAAGAGCTATAAACCTTATGTTTAAATAATGTAATAACTCAAACAAAAATACTATGAGCACACAAAGCGGGCCACTAATTTATTATCAATGGCCAAATTCCAAAGTGTCACTTGATGGCATCATAAATTCAAGTCTTGATGTTCTGTTTTCCATCTTGGGGAGACTGACAGTCATCTATGTTCATAAATATGATTGGCTTTCCTTTCCAATAACATTGGCATAGCACAATGTAAACTCTGTTTTAGGGTAGATTTTTCCCTTTGACACTAGGACAGCTGGGCTGGTCATATGACTTGATTTAAAATTTTAGAATTGCAATTACGTAAAAAAAAAGAAAAATACAAAAAATACACAATGCTGTCCCTCCTAG
>NW_028173762.1:0-7500 GCF_963971535.1 Notolepis coatsorum | reverse complement strand
CAGTATACCTTTATATCATATCATATTCATATTCATATCATAGTTTACTCTATCAGCCTACCAGCATGTAATACGTTCTTTGTTAGAATTCAACTCGTTATTATTTTGCGCATAGATTGCAGAAATACGGGAACGTTTTGATTTAGGCTTTGACATTGTAAAACTAAATAAGTGAACTTCTGTAAGCAGAATACAAGTCATGATATCACCCACACGATATATACTCTGTGTCCAGAGCATACGCTTTTCATTCATTTAAGACACATTTATTGCAAGGGTTTTGTCTACACATACACTCAACAAATAACCTCAGTCTATTCTCATTGCAATGCGTTTTTTATTCTTTCTTATAGGAAGGGTGAAGAACACTATATCGTGAGTGTTTATATGACTTGTATTCTGCTTACAGCTTCGGGGTTCCACTTATTACGTTTAACAATGGCAAAGCCTTTTAAATATAATCAAAACGTTCCCGTATTTCTGCAATATATGCGCAAAATAATAACGAGTTGAGTTACGCAGAGCACAGTCAGTGCTTATTTCCTTGTTGTAATAATATATTCTACCACCGGCGTCAACTACGCATGGTCCGACCTGTGCTTAAATATACGCACAAAGTCAAGCACAAGTTCAAATAGATAAATCCCACACTTTGCTTAGGAATGGTTGTACGCACGGCTTAAGCACATATCTGTGCGTACGTCAGGTTGATACATGAGGGCCCAGGGTCTGTTAGAAACACATTTTTTCATAGATAGCATCTCGTGAAATTGCTTAAAGCCCCAATCCGTGATTTTTTAAACCATATTGTTTTAGGCTACAGTGTTTCTCACAGGATTTTAAGAGACTATGGGGGGTGAACCTCTGACCCTCTAGGGGGGTCCGGTGACATGCCCCCCCGGAATTATAATTGTTTTGTACATTTGAAAGTTAAATGCATCAATCTGGTGCACTTTGAGAGCAAAATAAAGAGGCTAGATCTATGATGAACTTTGTGCTCAAAACACAAAATCCACTAGACTAGTGCTTCCCAATCCTCTCCTCGAAGCACCCCAGCCGTTCAATGTATTTGTTCAATTCCACCACCAGCACACCTGATTCAACTTAACTAGCCCTTTATTAGTTGAATCAGGTGTGCTGGTGGTGGAATTTAACAAATACATGGAACGGCTGGGGTGCCTCGAGGAGAGGTTTGGGAACCACGGGACTAGAGCAAACATCTGAGCCATCAAAGAAATGAAGCAAAAGCAGTTACCTGTGTTGAACTGGTTTATTTTTTAGAAAATAAAAAGATATAGTGGATTACTATTACGACTAATATCACTGCCAATACTACTGATACATCCCTATTGGCAAACTTTATATTAAAAAAATATAATAACTTTTTTATAATATAATAACTTTTTCTTTTTGGTTCATTATACAACTGTGGTTCATTATACAACTGGGCCGCCACAGTCTAGGTAATTAATAGGAAACCCTGGGCTATATTCATATATACTTGAAGAGTTACATTAGCAATGAAAAGACTCTTTGTATCAAGAGCTGAATGAATCAATCACTAGAAATAAAAGCATGTCTCCATTGCTACTGCTAGGTTTTATTTTAGGTTGTTTATGTTTGGCTCACTGGGCCTCTAATAATAATTGACTTTGACAATGGCAACGAAAACCCCTTGCTACTGTATGTGAGAAAGAAAAACACTTTAAACAGTAACCTCATGAAATATTCAACATTTTAGTTTATCGTTTTCAGTTTCCTGATATAATTAATGATTAAAATGTGCTCTCAGTCGACAGGTTTTGAATGCAAGGGCTTGCTTCCATTCATTCTTCAGGTTGCCATTTAATTTCTGTGGCAGTAGGTCCAGCCTCCGGCGGCTCAGGTGGCTTCTGAAGGGGCCCTCCAGCGCAGAGACACGGGGTAGATTTTATAACACATACCGGTTTATTGAAGAGGGTTGGCAACATGGTACAAGCCAGACCAGAGGAGCAAGATGTAGGTAGCTGTCATGACAAGAGACTTTATCCTATGTGTGGTTATACTAGATTACCTCACGCACGACAGGTGTGCTATTCCTGCTCCCAGGTGTTGACCCAGAGTAGGAGTGGCTGATTAAACACCACATTAGATTAGATTCGATTAGATTCACTTTATTACACAGTACAAGACAGTGCAACAAGATTGTGTACGTCCAACCTGGATGTGACAATCAACAGCTAGTTGCAATCAGACACATAAATAAAACTGTACATTAAAGTGCAATGGTTAGCACAATGTGCAATGGTGAGAAACAAATCATAATTAAAATAAAGTCTACATAAGCTATGGGCTATACACCCAGGTATACAGTGAGGTGCAGTGGGCTAAGTAGAGTGCACCCCCCAACACCAAACTGATGCCAGATCAGATCACTGGCCCAAGCCTACTAGTACTAGGACTTTACGCTGCTTTAACGGTTCTTTTGATCAGCCAACTGCTAGCATTCTGAGCCATGGCCCTGCTAGCGATTGGCAGGAGCGGAGACTGACATCGCTGCAGATGCTAGCAGTTCTAGCCGACAACCGAGAGGGTAAGGCTGCGTAAAAAAATACCAGACATCCTTTGGAAGGCAGAGTGGATTTTTACAACTTCAAGGTGCGTGCGGCTGCTCTCTCCGTTCTCCCAGCTGGACGCCCCCCCGACTCTGCAGCTGCTGCCCGGGGAGAAGGACTGGGCGTCCGCCGTCCGGGCCGACCTGCTGGGGCTCCAGTGTGTCTTCAGACAGCCCTCACTGTGTCCCTCACCCCGTGCCGGAGGACCCCACATTGGGCACCACTGTGGCAGTACGCCCTGCCAGGCCACCTAATTGGCTTTCGGAGGGGCCCCTCCGGCTCGATGGTGCGAACACGTACCGGTTTATCGGAGAGGGTTTGGCAAGAGGCGTACGAGCCAGAGCAGATGGAAGTAGCTGTCATGACAGAAGCTCTATTCTATATGTCTGTGGGGATGGCAGATTTAACGTGTGCCCATTGATTACCTCGTGCACGACTGGTGCACAGCCACTTCTGCTCCCCGGTCTAATTACCTTGCTTAAATGTGCCATCCCCACCCCGCAATCTCACAGAGGTTATTAATACCCTGCGCAGGGGATAACGTTTCTTTGTACTTGTGAGGGCATTTTGTGGCCTAAAAATCTTGAATTTGCTGCAGCTCTTTTTTCTAAAAAGGCATTTATGAGGTTTAATATGACATACAGACTAACTCTCTCTCTCTCTCTCTCGCTCTCTCTCTCTCTCTCTCTCTCTCTCTCTCTCTCTCTCACACTCACTCGCACACACACACACACACACACACACACACACACACACACACACACACACACACACACACACACACACACACACACACACACACACACACACACACACACACACACACACACACACTCTCTCTCTGTCTCTCTCTCTCTCTCTCTCTCACACTTACACATACACACACACACACTCTCTCTCTCCTCTTTCTCTCTCTCACTCACACACACACACACACACACACACACTCTCTCTCTCTCTCTCCTATTTCTCTCTCACACACACACACACACCCACACACACACACACACACACACACACACACACACACACACCCACACACACACCCCCACACACACACACACACACACACACACACTCTCTACCCCCCCCCCCCCCCTGGTTGTCATTAAGCCACCAAATCAACAACATGACAGATTAAAGTGCTCATTCTGTATTTCGCCACCAACTTTGATGGCAGTGATTCATTCCCGTTGTTGGGAGACATCATTCATTCTAATGCGTTTTTCACTTGCGTTCAAGTGAGGACCGTCGCCTGTGTCTCCTCTGTGTTTATTATTACAGAGTGCTTTCCCTACTCGCATGATTAGATAATTGAGAGGGGCGCGACGCAGAGAGGAACTAGCCTACTGTTACTGATACCGTGCTCATTTTTAGCAGTAGAGTGAGATGATTGGCCATAATTGCGACACTGATTTGACCTGCTGAAATGCCACGCCGGTGTGTGATTGAACCGAGACGGCAAACTCAAATATCACTGGGATTGGCTTGAATTTCCGCTCATTCTCAGCCTGTTTGCAGAATCTCTAAATGCCGGGGGAAGTGTTTTGTGAAACCAGAAACCTCGGTCTAGAACTTAATATAGCTGCCAGTAGAGGTGATGACTCAGTCCAATAACACCTTCATTCCACTCACGCGAGACCTGATGCGTCGTACAATCGTACATTTTGTCCGCGGTTTGATTACATCCGATCGAATTCAGTCCGAGTATTTCTTGAAATAGGTGCGGTACACACATGCGGCAGTCAGCATTTAATCGTTTATATATGCAAGTTAAACCTTACACCGAGGTAATACGGGTAATAGTCCACGGCATTATGCTTCTAGATTTATTACATATTCAATAACCGCAAATATCACCTGGACATATATCGATATGTAGTTTGGGTTCAACATAATCAACATGCAGTTTGATTTAAACTTTCTTATTGATTGATTCACATCAGCGTGCAGGTCTCGAGGAAAGAGATCCAAGTAGCACATTATGTACAATCACCAAAACACCTGCGAGGTGGACATTTTGCGGGAGAACAAAGTGAGACAAGAAAGAGAGAGAGAGGCTTGTTTAAAACAAGGAAGCATGGGGAAATTGCGTTTAAAAATTAATTTCACTTCAAGTGAATCTGATTGCATCTAGTCAAACCGCCTTCCGCGAGATTAAATCTCACTCTATGGAGTCGCGCTGTGCCAAAATTAATAAAACGTAATTGAATCCTGTCGAGACTGAATCAAATTAGGCCAAACTGACGTGATTGGAGGAGGCAGATGCTGCCTGTTGTACCCCACTCCTGTGGGGCTCTGCACTGCTCTACATCAGGGGCTGCCTTCGCCAAACAGGAGACCCTTGGCTCGCGCTCACGGGTGTCCTGCCAGCTGAGGTGCCAGTCCAACTAACAGGCTAATGGCCACTGCCAGGCGGAACAACAGGATCACTGGATACATTAGCTGTATGCTTGACTGACTGGCTGAATGGTTGGCTGGCGACTGACTGGCTGAATGGTTGGCTGACAGGCTGACTGACTGGCTGAATGGTTGGCTGGCTGACTGACTGGCTGAATGGTTGGCTGACTGACTGACTGGCTGGAAGACTGACTGGCTGAATGGTTGGCTGGCTGACTGATTGGCTGACAGGCTGACTGACTGGCTGAATGGTTGGCTGATTGACTGACTGGCTGGAAGACTGACTGGCTGAATGGTTGGCTGGCTGACTGACTGGCTGAATGGTTGGCTGACTGACTGACTGGCTGAATGGTTGGCTGGCTGACTGACTGGCTGAATGGTTGGCTGACTGACTGACTGGCTGGAAGACTGACTGGCTGAATGGTTGGCTGGCTGACTGATTGGCTGACAGGCTGACTGACTGGCTGAATGGTTGGCTGACTGACTGACTGGCTGGAAGACTGACTGGCTGAATGGTTGGCTGGCTGACTGACTGGCTGAATGGTTGGCTGACTGACTGACTGGCTGAATGGTTGGCTGACTGACTGACTGGCTGGAAGACTGACTGACTGACTGGCTGACTGACTGGCTGAATGGTTGGCTGGCTGACTGACTGGCTGAATGGTTGGCTGACTGACTGACTGGCTGGAAGACTGACTGACTGGCTGACTGACTGGCTGAATGGTTGGCTGGCTGACTGACTGACTGAATGGTTGGCTGACTGACTGACTGGCTGGAAGACTGACTGACTGGCTGACTGACTGACTGGCTGACTGACTGGCTGGAAGACTGACTGGCTGAATGGTTGGCTGGCTGACTGACTGGCTGAATGGTTGGCTGACTGACTGACTGGCTGAATGGTTGGCTGACTGACTGACTGGCTGGAAGACTGACTGACTGGCTGACTGACTGGCTGAATGGTTGGCTGGCTGACTGACTGGCTGAATGGTTGGCTGGCTGACTGACTGGCTGGAAGACTGACTGACTGGCTGACTGACTGGCTGAATGGTTGGCTGGCTGACTGACTGACTGAATGGTTGGCTGACTGACTGACTGGCTGGAAGACTGACTGACTGGCTGACTGACTGACTGGCTGACTGACTGGCTGAATGGTTGGCTGGCTGGCTGACTGGCTGGAAGACTGACTGACTGGCTGACTGACTGGCTGAATGGTTGGCTGCTGGCCGACTGACTGGTGGACGGATGACTTGAATGTGTGTCCTCTCTCTCTGGTCTCTCCCCACACCCCACCCATCACTCTCCATCGTTTTGTTTATCTCCTTTCTCCCACACCTACGTGTTTATCTCTGCCTCCCTCTCTCTCCTCATCTCATTTCTCCCCACACCCACCTCTTTCTCTCTCACTTCCCACCCCTCTCTCTCTCTCTCTCTCTCTCTCCTCTCTCTCTCTCTCTCTCTCTCTCTCTCTCTCTCTCTCTCTCTCTCTCTCTCTCTCTCTCTCTCTCTCTCTCCCCTCCACTCCAAAGCATATGCTCTTGTGGGCTGCAGTACAATGCTTTTGATGTGTGCACCTTGATGCACGTGCACTGTTGTGTGTGTGTGTGTGTGTGTGTGTGTGTGTGTGTGTGTGTGTGTGTGTGTGTGTGTGTGTGTGTGTGTGTGTGTGTGTGTGTGTGTGTGTGTGTGTGTGTGTGTGTGTGTGTGTGTGTGTGTGTGTGTGTGTGTGTGTGTGTGTGTGTGTGTGTGTGTGTGTGTGTGTGTGTGTGTGTGTGTGTGTGTGTGTCTGGTCTGGCTACCGGCAGGTACAATTACATCCAGTACAGAGGGATGAGGAGGGATAACAGAACAGTTTCGGCACCGTGACCCAGTTACTGTGAATTGGTATAACGGGGTATTTCAGATGGTTCTGGCTCCTCCACTGAGGGCAACTTAAATCCACTCCGTGTGCACCGCGGAGTAAATCTCAGCGTGTCCAGACGGGAGCACCGGCCCCGTTCACTTTGCATTGGAGCTATTAATAAATTATTAAAAAAAACTAAAAAAAACAAGGGAACTATCCCTTTAATAACTCAGCATGGACCCTCAGCATCAGCTGACTTAGGGCCCGCGTCCACCTAGCGCATATTTAGGGCCGCACGCGTCTGTTTTCAATGTATTACAATGGGGAGGGAGCGCATGCCTCTAGGAAGTGCGTCTTTTCTCAGCGTTTTTGTGCGGACGAAAGTTGAAACTTTCTGAACTTTCAGAGCGATGCGCTGAGCGCATATTCAAACAACCAATCACAGCCATTCATCTACCACTCTGTTTGTAACCTGACACCGGAGCTGCCTGCCTGTCTGGCTGTCTCCACACAGACCATTGAGATTCGCGACAAAACTAATAATAATAACTACACGAATACACTACTAAAAAGCTAATAAAAAGCAAAGGGCGAACTGTGGTGTCAGGCAATAACTATATATATAATTAATATACAGTAAAGTTATTCAAATATGCTATAATATGT
>NW_028173763.1:2500-4000 GCF_963971535.1 Notolepis coatsorum | reverse complement strand
CACCCACCCCCTCCTAATGGCCTCCTCGTCATATGTATATATTTACTGTTAGGATCTCTGGGTAACAGTACTGTATATTAGCATATCGTATGTGATCCAAAGAGACACACCTGTGTGATGTGGCTACAGAGTTAACCTAATAAAGGATACTCACAACAACCACAGCAGGGGACTCACGTATTTGTACCGTGAAGTAACACGACAATGACAAATGTGTTGTTTCTGTTTTTTCTTTTTGACATAGTTGCGGCACACGGAACAAGTTAACAACTCACCACTACAGACCCCAGTAGCGCTGCCTAGCCAGTCTCTTGAAACACTGCTATCTTCAAACTTCCATTCCTTGGTGCCGCTCATCCTTTTCGTCTGAGAACACAGCGGTGGGATTTATTTTTCTCTTGTCCATTTATTTTGTTTGCTTTCTAATTTAAAATACAGTTTGAAACCGTCTGTACACGGTAGGCTATGTGTGCTAGCAGAACTAGACTCCAGTCACGAGTCACAGTGCACATGTGCGGTGGTTTGTCCACCAAAAAAGCGCCAAAAGATAGAAAAGAAACGAGCAGAGCCAGAACTGTTCAACTCCCCTGGAGCCACAGCCAGCAGAGAAGCCGGTTTACTTTAGCTTTTAAACCAGCTGCAGCCTGAGAACTGGAGTGTGAGGGGATGTAACACTAAAGATGGAGCTGAGAACTGGAGTGTGAGGGGATGTAACACTAAAGATGGAGCCTGAGAACTGGAGTGTGAGGGGATGTAACACTAAAGATGGCGGCAACGACAAAGAATTGCTGCAAAATAAACATAGATCTGTTGTTTAAAAAAAATATAATACTTATAATAATATCGATAATTATCTATATCGCATGATATGATATTGTTATCGATATCGTTATCGCAATATCATTTTTGGCCATATCGCCCCGCCCTAGGTGGATGTGACGTCGGTAAACAAGGAGAGATTGGGGCTGCAAAAAAAGGCGACTGTCGTAAAACCAAAACACACCGCAGTTTTAATTATTTTACATGCCTATTTTGTTACCCGCCATGTGGCGGACAGACCTCTCATTATCAGTCGCCAAACCTAAAACCTGCCCGCCATTGGCGCTTGGAGGGTGCTTATGTTGTTCCCAGTCTACAATCTATATACCAGGTAGCCAATTGACGGAAAATCCCTCAGGACTCCGAATCAAATTGACGGAAATTCGTCTCAAGACGGAGCGCTTTAATCCCTGCACACACACACACACACACACACACACACACACACACACACACACACACACACACACACACACACACACACACACACACACACACACACACACACACACACACACACAGGGCTTGTGAGCTTGAAGCAGAGTACTATATATCCAGTGGCAGAAGAGGCAACACGGCTCAGACTGGCATTTTCTGACCCTAACAGTTGGCATGAATTCAGTCACAAACAAGTTCCTCTGTCTGTGTCTCATAGTCATCACAACAAACACACTCACGGTT
>NW_028173764.1:7500-10000 GCF_963971535.1 Notolepis coatsorum | reverse complement strand
TCAGGCTCTGGAGCATGCTGCTGCATTTGCTACTTGCTCCTTTGAGAATGGCCCCCAGAAGTAGTCAGTCATTACCATTGCATTGAGTGAGTTTCATTTTCACAATAGTTCTATTTGATTGACTGACACAAACCACAACGGTTTCTGCAAGTCTGCAATGAAGAAAAGCGTTATTGTGAAAATATGGGAAGTTAATGATGCAGTATGACACAGTATAACGGAATCACACTTTATTATGTATTATCACTTATACATAGACCTTTTCAATGGAGTTCTGTTGCTATATGGAACAGCTTGGGTCCAAGTGTATTTCCTGTCAGCTATTGATATTAGTAAACAACACAGCAACAGTGTTGTTTTTGTATTACAAGGATTTTGGCACCGATGTGAAAGTAAAGTCCTGCGGGTGCTGTCCTGTGGGTGCTGTCCTGTGGGTGCTGTCCTGTGGGTGCTGTCCTGTGGGTGCTGTCCTGTGGGTGCTGTCCTGTGAGAGCTGTCCTGTGGGTGCTGTCCTGTGGGTGCTGTCCTGTGAGAGCTGTCCTGTGAGAGCTGTCCTGTGGGTGCTGTCCTGTGGGTGCTGTCCTGTGAGTGCTGTCCTGTGAGAGCTGTCCTGTGGGTGCTGTCCTGTGAGAGCTGTCCTGTGGGTGCTGTCCTGTGGGTGCTGTCCTGTGGGTGCTGTCCTGTGAGAGCTGTCCTGTGGGTGCTGTCCTGTGGGTGCTGTCCTGTGGGTGCTGTCCTGTGGGTGCTGTCCTGTGGCCACTGTCCTGTGGGTGCTGTCCTGTGAGAGCTGTCCTGTGAGAGCTGTCCTGCGGGTGCTGTCCTGCGGGTGCTGTCCTGTGGGTGCTGTCCTGTGGGTGCTGTCCTGTGGGTGCTGTCCTGTGAGAGCTGTCCTGTGAGAGCTGTCCTGTGAGAGCTGTCCTGTGGGTGCTGTCCTGTGGGTGCTGTCCTGTGAGAGCTGTCCTGTGGGTGCTGTCCTGTGGGTGCTGTCCTGTGGCCACTGTCCTGTGGGTGCTGTCCTGTGGGTGCTGTCCTGTGAGAGCTGTCCTGTGAGAGCTGTCCTGTGAGAGCTGTCCTGTGAGAGCTGTCCTGTGGGTGCTGTCCTGCGGGTGCTGTCCTGTGGGTGCTGTCCTGTGAGAGCTGTCCTGTGAGAGCTGTCCTGTGGGTGCTGTCCTGTGGGTGCTGTCCTGTGGGTGCTGTCCTGTGAGAGCTGTCCTGTGAGAGCTGTCCTGTGGGTGCTGTCCTGTGAGAGCTGTCCTGTGGGTGCTGTCCTGTGAGAGCTGTCCTGTGGGTGCTGTCCTGTGGGTGCTGTCCTGTGGGTGCTGTCCTGTGGCCACTGTCCTGTGGGTGCTGTCCTGTGAGAGCTGTCCTGTGGGTGCTGTCCTGTGGGTGCTGTCCTGTGGCCACTGTCCTGTGGGTGCTATCCTGTGGGTGCTGTCCTGTGGGTGCTGTCCTGTGGGTGCTGTCCTGTGAGAGCTGTCCTGTGAGAGCTGTCCTGTGAGAGCTGTCCTGTGAGAGCTGTCCTGTGGGCGCTGTCCTGTGGGTGCTGTCCTGTGGGTGCTGTCCTGTGGGTGCTGTCCTGTGGGCGCAGAATTTTCACATTGTTGTCAAGGAAACGTCATCAATGACTAGACCTTTTTTCTTTCTAAGGACCTGCACCGATACAGGAAATAAACTTGGTCCCATTTAGAATGTTTATGTTGTCAAGTTTGAAAAGGCATGAAATTGAGTTATGTTACCTAAAGTGTCTGTATTTGGCACATAACAAAAACACATCAGTGTCAGTCTATGCACATGTTTGCGTTTGGGATTTTCATGACATAAAAAGGTGGGAATCACTGCTGCAGAATATAGACACAATGGTTTGAGTTCTCTAGTCTAATAGTTGAAAAAGGTTTATCTAGTCTTAACTTTTTTTTGTGATACATTTTTTTAAATGAAAATTTAAAGATTTTCACATGTAACAAAACACAACACAATACAGTAACAATAATAATACACAAGACATCACAGGACAGTACTTCAACAATAATAATTACAATAACAACAAGACAATTAAATTGAACCAAATTTTATTAATCAATAAAGCAATATAAATAATATAGAATGAAGAACAGTGAAATATCCAGAGCCCCCAACCACCCCCGTCCCGACCTCTACGGTCCCCACCCTATGAGGACCCCGAGTCCAGCGCCCCAGTGAGTCAGAGCATCATGCCTCTTTAATACTCCGACCCCCCGAGACGCCGAACCAGGAGCCCCCACCAGCCCGAGACCACAAACCACCAAGGGCCCAAAACATCCCATCCCATATAGAGATAAAATAGAAAATAGAATTTTTTTACATATTAAAAATAATAAAAACAGAATATAATTTTCTTTATTATATTGCCACAGACATTACAAAAGAAATGTCTTCCCCCACTCCCACCCCCCCACCCCAGGACCCCTCAGGACCAACACCCCGACCCCGCTCCGCTGCTAGACCATGGCTTTTACTTTCT
>NW_028173764.1:0-2500 GCF_963971535.1 Notolepis coatsorum | reverse complement strand
TGTGAAGCGCTCTGAGTCAGAGCAACAGTCAGTCAGAGAAGAGCGCTATATAAATCCAATCCATTATTATTATATATGCTGTATAGACTGCTTGTAATTGAGATAAAGTTAACATCTGAAGTATTTTTACGTGAATTGTAATGGCTTTATTGTTTTAAAATCCCAACAAGACCACAAGACCCATGCACATTGTGTGAGTAACAAAAACATGAACACCACTCAAGGGTTAAATGAGAACCTATCTATCATAATACAACAACTGCGCTACAGACGGTGGCATATCCATCAGTTCCAAAAGTCTAATCCTTTCCGAACCTTTCTGTCCATCAAAACAGACTACAGATGTGTTGGAGACGGACACATCATCAGCCCTGTCCAAGTAAAAGGACACTTGTCATTACATTTACATTTTACATTTTTACATTTAGTCATTTAGCTGACGCTTTTATCCAAAGCGACTTACAAGTTCTGTACGACAAGCCATCTGGAAGAGCACAACTCTATCAGCTGAGTAACAATGTTCATCAAAGTGTTGAGTGCTACAGTGTAGGTTAGTTTATTAGGACAAGTGCATGACAGTATGGTTAGTTAGGGTTAGATTTTTTTTTTTTTTTTTTTTTTTTTTTTTATTCAGATAATGGTTGAAGAAGTGAGTCTTTAGTCGACGGCGAAAGATTGGACGTGTTTCGGCTGTCCTAACTGGGGTGGGTAGTTCATTCCACCATTGTGGGGCAAGGACTGAGAATAGGCGACTTCTCTTTGATGACCCTCCCGGAGCTTGGATAGGAGTAGGTCTGAGGCGGCCAGAAGATGCAGAGCGTAGGGGTCTTGAGGGTGTGTAGTTAGAGACCATTGACCGGAGGTAGGCGGGAGCAGTTCCCTTTGCCGCACGGTATGCTAGGTCAAGGGCTTTGAAGCGGATTCGTGCAGCAATGGGGAGCCAGTGCAGGTCCCTAAGAAGTGGGGTGACATGGGCCGACTTCGGTAGGTTTGAGATCAGGCGGGCCGCTGCGTTCTGAATGAGTTGAAGAGGCTTAGTGGCAGTGGCCGGGAGGCCAGCGAGCAGTGCGTTGCAGTAGTCGAGGCGGGAGATGACTGTTGATTAGAAAGACATGGAGGCGTGTAGTCGACCCCTGGTGCTCATTGACCATATTCACACAGTGGCCATTTTGCATGACATAATAGCAAAGGGGCCGCCGTGTGAATATGGTCAATTTCCATGACGACATTAGTAACATTTTATGGAAGCCATCTTAGGTATACTACAGGAAATTACTATGACCAGGAAAGGTCCTCTGTGTTTTCCCCCTACATTCAGTGACACACACACACACATACACAAACTAAAATGTAATGGACCACAAACATTTTAAAGATATGCATGAAAATAAACAAATCCGCAGCAACAACACAAGTTGTCGATAGGATGGTGATACGAGTTTGCCTGATTGACTAGAATTGCATTCTGATAATGGAAAATAATTAAAAGTAGGTGGGCGGGATGAGCAATTGCCAATACAGGGTCTGGATCTGGGAATATATGTACGGTATCCAAATAAGAACCTTTTAGGACGAGAGAACCCAGGTTCCAGCCGGGCTCTGCAGCACTACAAGAAAAAAAGAAAGGTCTCTGTGGAACGAGTGGAAGCAGCATCACAGACTGTATGTTCAGTCGACCACAGCGGTATTTCAACAGGTGGGTTTTACATTTACAGTACAGCAGAGCAATGGTACAGACTCACAGCTAGAAGATTTATGGGTTGTCTTTAGACACAATTATGAAGTCAATCCGAGGGGAGAGGGGACCCTACATGTATGTCCTGATAGGAACGTCAAAAGTAAGGTTGATGTAAAGTTTTCTGGTATTAGGCCTAGATATATATGAATGTAACTTTATTATCTACCAAATATATGAATGTAACTTTATTATCTACCAAATATATTGATATCATTGTATTATCAACCAAATATATGAATGTAACTTTATTATGATACCAAATACAGTATAGTTTTCAATTGGTTGGGACATAAATATGAGCCTACTTATGGTGGGACCTTAGGCCTACATGAGAAAAGTACTTCTCTTCTCTTCTCTCCCCTCTCTCTCCTCTTCTCTCCTCTCTCCTCTCTTCTCCTCTCCTCCCCTCCCCTCTCTTCTCTGTCCTCTCCTCTCCCCTCTCTCTCCTCTTCTCTCCTCTCTTCTCCTCTCCTCTCTCCTCTCTTCTCCTCTCCTCTCCCCTCTCTTCTCCTCTCCTCTCCTCTCTCCTCTCCCCTCTCTCCTCTTCTCTCCTCTCTCCTCTCTTCTCCTCTCCTCTCCTCTCCTCTCCCCTCTCTTCTCTGTCCTCTCCTCTCTCCTCTCTTCTCCCCCCCCCCCCTCTCCAGCCCATCTAAATCTGTTTGGTCCAACCAGGGGTGTTAAGAAAGGAAGGAAGGAAGGACGGAGGGAGGGAAGGAAAAAAGCATACTTGTGCTATTGAGAACAGTAACAGTGAGCATTCAT
>NW_028173765.1:22500-40984 GCF_963971535.1 Notolepis coatsorum | reverse complement strand
AAAAATCCGGTGGGGCGTGTGATGTGCTTGAATGGGCATGATGACGCCGCTGAAAATACAACGTGTATTTTAAAAAACACCCCCCCTGGCAGAGAACGTTTATCCTCTAAAGTCTCCATCGCTGTCCTTAATAAGCGTTTCAGGCGTTTCGACTGACAGTAATTCGCGTAGCACGCGATTCAAAACCGTGTCATGAAAAACAAACGCGTCGACAGTTTCAAAGTCTGATTCCAACAACAAAACGCTGCTTTAAAAACCTTACAGATTCTCATCCCGGATACAGGCAGGGAGGGCTGAGTTGACACGAGTCCCGTCTCTCTCTCTCTCTCTCTCTCTCTCTCTCTCTCTCCTTCTCTCTCTCTCTCTCTCTCTCTCTCTCTCTCTCTCCCTCTCTCTCTCTCTCTCTCTCTCTCTCTCTCTCATCTCTCTCTCTCTCTCTCTCTCTCTCTCTCTCTCTCTCTCTCTCCCTCTCTCTCCCTCTCTCTCTCTCTCTCTCTCTCTCCTCTCTCTCTCTCTCCCTCTCTCTCTCTCTCTCTCTCTCTCTCTCTCTCTCTCTCTCTCTCTCTCTCTCTCTCTCTCTCTCTCTGGCAGCCCGGCTGACAGGTTGATCGCGACGGATGGGCGACGGGGGTTTGATTTCCCAGAGACTGCCGTGAGTCATCGCCGTCCGTGTCCCATCTTGTGGTCTCTCCAACTCTCAGCGCCAGAGCTTTTGACCTCGTAATGTCTCGGCGGCGCGTTGATGGCACCGTGCCCGGGCCCCCCCACCATGGTAATGACTTCCTCGGGGCAACAGGCCTCTCTCTCTCTCTCTCTGCACGCGGACCCGGCCTTGGCTGCATTAGCAATTACTGTAACTGCCATCTTCATCCATATGGGCCTTTTTTTTTATGGAACCCGCGACCTGAGCGGCCGAAACACTTGGATCCTGAGTGAAGCTCACATTTCACACGCGGCGCGATCGAGCGCGGGGGGGCCACGTTTCAGCCCCCGCTCCGGTTTTCCTAAATCATTTCCTGATGCACACCTTGTCCACGCTGTTCTTACACAGTCGTCCAAACGATTTTTTTTGTAAATGGGCTGCGTTTATGTAGCGCTTTTATCCAAAACACTTTACAACCTAATGCCTGGTTCAGCCCAACATTCACCCGTTCAATCACACACACGCATACATACACACACGCACACACACACACGCACACACACACACACACACACACACACACACACACACAACACACACACACACACACGCACACGCGCACACACAGACACACACACACGCACAGCGCACGTCACCACACACACACACACGCACGCACACACGCGCACACACAGACAACACACACATCACGCACACGCACGCACACACACACGCACGCACGCACGCACGCACACACACACACACACACACGCACCGCACACACACAAACACACACACAGATGGCAGAGGCAACCGTGCAAAGCACCAACCTGCTCATCGGAGAGGTGTTAGGGGTTCAGTGGCCTTGCTAAAGGGCACTTTGATGCACCAGCCGGGGATCGAACCCGGGAGAACATGCGCCTGTACCTCCTGAGCCACTGCCCCACTCCCAGCTCCCCGCCTCCAAATAAAGGCTTTTTTTACTCATGAATAGGAATTGATGAATTGAATAGAGACGCTCGTGTGATATTGGAGTGTCCCCCCCCCCTCCAGACAGCGTCAGACGGTGAAGTAGAGCGCCTCTCCACCATGTGACCAGGCCTCAGGGGCTCTAGACGTCAGTCAGCCCTGCCCTGCCCCCACTTCTGGCTCCCAGCGGTCGGGTGTGAGCGCTTTGAAGCCTTTTAATCTGCTCCACCACAGTCGCTCTCTCCTCCTCCTCCAGCGTGGAGGCAGACAGGGAGAGAGAGAACACGCCAAGCGCTTCCTGATAGAGGGGAGATCAGTGTTGTTCTCTGTCTGTTTACATATCCGTCTGATCTGTCGTGTATCTAATGCCGGCGGGTATACGCATGACGAGTCAGGATAATGATGTCGTACTAACTCGTATACCATTTAGCCTCCTTTTTACACAGTTTCCGGATTTCGTGTCGGTTTCTTGTGATTTGCATCACAACACAGTCAATGGATTTATATTGTGAAAATGGTTTCACACACTGACGTTTTTTTTCTGCTGTGTCAACCAAATAAATCATAGTTCTGACCTTAATGATACATCATTTTTAGATTTGTTATTAGACATGTATGTAACTGGATATATCATTGTGATATCAGAGATGGCGCGACCCAGGTCAGTCGCCGTCGGTTTTGCTCCGCAAAGATTGTGCATACTTTTAGTTATTATGTTTATTTTTTACCACCTTTTTTATGGAAACTACACTGGCGGGGACGTCATACGACCGCCAGTCACTTATAGACCTAAACTCCGGACTTAAAGAGGAGTTTAGAGACACTTTATGCCAAGATTGGCCATCGGAGATCAGGCGGGACAGAGACAAAGACGGCGGCGGCAGGAAGAAACACAGGGGCAGGAGAAGCGGAATCAGAATAAGGCTAAAAAGATCTGCTTACCGTCCGGCGATCCCATCCATTTTTCTGACAAATGCACGCTCGCTGGAGAACAAGATGGATGATTTACGGGCAAGGGTTCGATTCCAGCGAGAAGTGAGAGACTGTAACATCATGTGCTTCACGGAGACATGGCTGAAACCAGCGACTCCGGATCACAGCGTCTCTCCTTCAGACTCCTTCACCGTCTTCCGAGCGGACCGTACAGAAGCCTCCGGGAAGAGCGTTGGCGGGGTGTCTGTCTCCTCACAAACAATGGCTGGACTAGCCCAAAGGAGATTAAGATACTCTCCAGTTCATGCTCCCCGGATCTCGAACATCTTTCCATTCAATGTCGACCATTTCATCTCCCCCGAGAGTTCACCGCCATCATCATGACTGCGGTGTACATCCCTCCCCAAGCAAACACCGTCAGGGCCCTGCGGAGCTACAGGGGCAGCTCAACATCCACCAGATTAAACACCCGGACGCAGCAATGGTCATATCAGGCGACTTCAACCAGGCGAATCTGAAGAAAGTGATGCCATCCTTTTTTCAGCACATCGCCTGCTCCACCAGGGGAGGAAACACGCTAGATCATTGCTACGCCCCGTTCAGAGCCGGCTATAAAGCGGTATCGGCTCCACCATTAGCGGGGGCTACAAGCACATCCGATCATGACTCCATTTTCCTATTTCCGGCTTACAGGCAGAGATCACGGGACGCCGTCATGTCACGTGAGGTAAAGAGATGGTCCGACCAATCAGAGGCCACGCTTCAGGACGCTCTAGAGGACGTAGACTGGGGAATGTTCCAGGGAAGCGCCAATGATGTCAGCGAGTTTGCAGATACTGTTGTTAGCTTCATAGCAACTTTAGCTGATAGTGTCGTCCCCACAAAAAAGCAGAGGGTGTTCCCGAACCAGAAACCGTGGGTGGACAGTACTATCAGAGCAGCTCTGAAAACTCGCACCACTGCTTACAAACCTGGGCAGAGAGACAGGAAACATGGAGGAGTATAAGGCAACGGTCTATATTCTGCGCAAGGCTGTTAAACTTGCGAAGAGGACGTATTGCTGACAAGATGGAGGCACAAATAGCACAGAATGACACAAGAGGCTTATGGCGGGGACTGCGGACGATAACTGACTACAAAGTCAGCGCCCCCTCAATGGGGAGCAAACGACACCTCTCTCACGGAAAAACTCAACTCCTTCTACGCTCGGTTTGGTGCAAACAGTAGCGACGCTAGCTCACCAGCTAGTGGTGTCACTGACGCGCCGGCCATCGTGGAGGGGGGGGGGCATCCGCGGGGGGGCGGGGACGCTCTCTCATTGACAGAAACACAGTGTGAGAAGAGCATTTATGCGGGTGAACACCAGGAAGGCTGCTGGCCCAGATGGGATAACAGGACGGATACTTAAGTCCATGTGCTAACCAGCTAGCCCCTGTGTTCACCACCATATTTAATTTATCCCTGGCGGAATCCGTGGTACCTGCCTGCTTCAAGGTGTCTACTATTATCCCGGTACCAAAGAAATCCTCCCCAACAGGAATGACTACAGACCGGTGGCACTCACCTCTGTGGCCATGAAATGTTTTGAGAGGCTGGTTAAGGATCACATTTGTGCCTCCCTCCCCAGTGATATGGACCCTATGCAATTTGCATACAGGCCAAACAGGTCCACTGATGATGCGGTCTCCCAAGTACTGCCACAGCACCCTCTCTCACCTAGACTGCAGAAGGGGGGCTATGTGAGACTGTTGTTCATTGACTACAGCTCAGCGTTCAACACCATAGTCCCCACCAGACTGGTGGACAAGCTGATCGAGCTGGGTCTGAGCTCCAACACCATCACCCTGAGTATCGGGTCCCCCCAGGGCTGTGTCCTGAGCCCCCTGCTGTATTCACTATACACACATGACTGTGTGGCCATGTTCAGCTCCAACTCCATAGTGAAGTTTGCGGACGACACAGTGGTGGTGGGGCTGATCTCTGACAACGACGAGAAGGCCTAATCGTGGATTTTAGGAGAAAACAGCAGGAGACACACACACCACTGAGGATAAACGGGGCTACCGTGGACCCCTTAATAATTCTGTGTATTGAGCCGTACTGTATTGTACCCATTCTGCAATCTGTTAAATAAATAAATTCATCCATTCATATACAGTACTGCGCGCGCGCGCGCGCGTGTGTGTGTGTGTGTGTGTGTGTGTGTGCACGCGCGCTGCGGCAGGTGTACCACGAGCTGAATTATATATGATGCCAATACATTAATCGAATCTAATTTTGATGCGTCGCAAGACTCGCAAGGCACTTCCGCCATTTCATTTTCACGCGGCTGCGTCACTAGTTGCCTTATAAGGAGCTCTGGAGGCGTTGTTTTGTATGCAAATGACCTAGACAGGAACGCGCGTTCGAGTTTAAGACATGGTGTCATTCCCCAAGCAGATGTCACAGGTGCGACCGTTTGAGCCACTTAAGACATATTACCAGCACGTTGGGGACTCAGAGTGCACTTGTCATTGATTCTGGTCTCAGTCGGTTCCAAGATAAGCCTTCCAAGAGAACTCTTTGGAAAATTTTGGGGAATGAGACCCAGTGTGTGTGTGTGTGTCTCTCACTCTCTCTCTCTCTCTCTCTCTCTCTCTCATCTCTCTCTCTCTCTCTCTCTCTCTCTCTCTCTCTCTCTCTCTCTCTCTCTCTCTCTGTCTCTGTCTCTCTCTCTCCAAGCATTAGTGAAAACAAATACTTTGCTGTGGACAGGGTTTTTAAATGTTTTATTTGTGTAGCATTTGAGCTAAAAGTGGTTAGGCTGAGAACATCTCAGCTGAATGTACTGAAATTGTCTACTTGGAAAAACCTCCATATGTGAAAATCAAATAATGCAACGCATTGATATTGCTGTCATTGTGACTCTTTCATCCTTTCTGTCACTTACAGACATCCGGCATGGAGTAAAAACAACCCAAAACAAATGCCGGAAAAAAACGGGACGTGTCAAAATCAATCTACAGTTTCTGCCACGGTTTTCACCACAGCATCCCTTGTACTTTGCATACAAAGGATGTGCAGCGAGGACCCATGACAACCGTCCAGTCAGTTGTTGCCGTGGCTATTTTTAGCAGGAAACACTGTTTACCGGTCTGACCCTGTCCTGTGTTAACCCTTTCACTACCACACTACAGACGGTTAGCGGTCTGTAGTGTGGTAGTGAAAGGGTTAACCTTCTGTAGTGTGGTAGTGCAAGGGTTAACCATTTGTCGTTATACAAGAGCCTCTCATTATCCTCAAAACCCACCTCTTCAACTTGGCCTTTGACCCCTAATTTCCTACTTTGAATGTTGTGTCTGTCCACCGTGTTGTTATTTTTCTCCCCCCCCCCCCCCCCCTATGTAAAGCGACCTTGGGTTTATGAAAGGCGCTATATAAAACGAAGTTATTATTATTATTATAAAGGTCACTAAGGAAAATATTAGAAACCTTTAATCCAATCCACCGGTCTAAGCTGACCCTGGTGGCCTTTCCTGTGATGATTATCTCTGTTCTCCTCGCTCATCAGACTCTTAAACCACTAACCTCTCCCCCGAATCCGTAGCCGAGGTGTGGAATCGGTATAATCCCAGTTCACTGCTTGATTTGCGTTAACTCTTTCAGGCACACGGCCCTCACGGTCTAACGCAGTGGTGCCCAACCAGTCGATCGCGATCGACAGGTAGATCGCGGGCTGATTTCAAGTAGATCTCAATTAATAAAATTAGATAAAAAAAAATAAAAAAAAAATTGCAAAATCAACTCTGCCTCTCCTTGTTAACTACAACAAGCAATGCTGTTTGTTATTTAAGACGAGGTCGGACACGGCACCGACAGATTTGTGTTCATTATGCTGCTTTTATAAAGCCTCAAATGACGGCTTACAATATACAATTTTGGCTGGTAGCTCTCGGCTAGGTGGTAAATTAAAAAGTAGATCTTGGTTCAAAAAAGGTTGGGGACCCCTGGGAACGGGTCGATGTAACCAATGGCTACTGGTCATCGAAACCCTCAGAGTTCTATGGTAAAGAGTGTATTTTTATATATAGCAGCTTTTATCCAAAGCGCTTTACAATTTTTGTTCCTTGCATTTCACCTGTTCACTCACTCATTCACTCACACACGGACGGGCAGAGGCGACCACGCAAGGTGCCGACCTGCACATCGGGAGCAATTAGGGGGTTAAGTGTCTTGCTCAAGGACACTTCGAAACGCTGCCCGGGAAGGAGTGGGAATCGAACCTGGAACCTTCCGACTACCAGACGACCGCTCTACCTCCTGTGCCACTGTCGCCCCTGAGCTCTAGAAATCCAAGATGGAATTCCAAGATGGAATTCTGAGGAAAAGCATTCCAAATAAACGCTCAGCTGAAAAGGTTAAAGGTCGGTGCGGAGGGCAGACGGGGGGCGTGATGTTGTTGTGGTGAGGGCCAGCCCGGCCTCGCTTAAAACACGTAAATACAGTACTTATAGGACCGGCTACACACAGACATCGGGAAACAGAGGTATTAGTTAGTGACCGGTCGAGCATGACGGGAGATTGTTCCGTGTTTGGGAGAGCAGAATCTGAATTCCCTGCTGAATTTGAGAGCGACTTGTGGGGGAGGGGGGAGGGGGGAGGGGGGGCGGGGGGGAGGGGGGCGGGGGGGGCCTCCGCTCTTCGATTTATTTCTCCTTGGAGTTGCAGAGTCATCTTGGCAACACTACCTGTCCATCTCACATCCTTCTCTCATGACACCTCCCATCTGTCTTTCACTCACTCTTTTTCTCTCTCTCTCTCTCTCTCTCTCTCTCTCTCTCTCTCTCTCTCTCTCTCTCTCTCTCTGTCTCTCTCTCTCTCTCTCTCTCTCTCTCTCTCTCTCTCTCTCTCTCTCTCTCTCTCTCTCTCCCCCCCCCCCTCTCAGTGGGGAGCAGCACTCTCCAACTCTCTGGGGCGAAGGTGCAACGCTCATCACTTCCTCACTGACCTTGAGCTACCGGCAGGCGAGCCGAGCGCTTCCAGTGCAACCGAACCCCCCCACACCCCCCACACCCCCACGCTTACGTTCAGGAACCCCTGCCAAAAGGGAGGGCGACGGGGATGCGACAGACAGGGTATAACGAGACTTAGAAGAAGACGAACTTCGGAGAGATTCGGTCCAAAGTATATACACAGTATAGGACACCGGAGGAGCAAAGTGTGAGACGAACGTTTCGATGCACGGTTTTTTTCCGCGTCTCCGTCAAGAGTTTGACTCTTAACTTTTTTTTTACCGAGTCTCTCCGAAGTGTGTCCTCCGTTCAAGTCCTGCTGTTAGTGTTATTCCCTGCTGAGTTCCACTCCTGTGTGGGTTGGTATAGGAGGGGGGCGCCCGGAACCCCACATATACCGCTTGTCCTTTCTGTTCCAGAGGGAGGCGGCAGGAGGCGACACAGCGTGAGGGCGATGTCTGTGTACAGTACCTGTGTCCTCTGTGCCGTTAAAACGCATTACACTGCAACAGTTATACATTTCAAGTATCACCGATTTCTTTAAAGGGGAACTATTTTACTATTTCTTTCACTATTTGGGCACTTTACACAATTCCTGTGAGTTTATGGAACACCTCTGTGATTATATATTTTTTTTAATTCATTGTTTTGTATTTCTAATCAAGTCCTCAAAAACAGCATTTTTCTACCTGAAGATCTTAAGCTGTTTTGAGGCTGGGCTCCTAAACCACTGTGTGGCCTGGTGGCAACTGGGACATTATCATGCAGCGGGTCTCTCTGACATCACAGATCATCACATTTTCAGATGACTCAGTTCAGTGAGGGTGAATATTGTGAGAGGAGAATTGGAAGAATGCGCCAATATGAGAATTAGAGACATAGATCATATTAATATAAGTCCACATAGCTAGGAAACAATGCTAAACACTGAAAAAGGCCATTTATAAGATAGTTCCCCTTTAACGCTTCCTGTCAAATCTGTGTCTTTGATGACGAGAGAGAGATTTATGTCAGTTTTATGTCCTTTAGTATATTGTAATCGCCCTGGTTCCAGACCATTGATTTGATGCCCCCCCCCCCCCCCCCCCACAGATTCCAATTCTACGATTCAGTTCAGCGTCTATGTATTGTGAGTGACTGTATGTTTGTCTTTTAACCACCGCACAAATGAAGTTCCGAAAAAAGGAAAATAAAGAAATTTGAAGTTTGAAGTTGAAGTTGAATCATCACAACATGAGAAAAAGGACAGCGGTTCATGGGTCTGGAACCAGGCTCTAGGACCGTGAGACATCCGTAGAAACGCTGAACCTCAGAGCCGAACCTATAGAGCCAACCGTTAAAGGGATATTTCCCTTCAGTAGAACTTGTCCATTTTCAGTGGTCTTACCCGTTTGTACGTGGCATCTATACAAGTGAGCTAGCGACCACTGCTGTCTCCCCTGTCGTCTGCCGTTAACGCCACCATTCCTCCCAGGTGTCAGGATCCTGTTTCACTTCCATTCATTTTGGGGACAAAGTCTAAATATAATACTTCTGAAGCATAAACAAACTGCTGCTGCTGTGCAGATTCCAATAAAACAGATGACGGATCCAATGTGTTTGTTGTACGTTTGAGTGAGTGCGCTGTGTATCTTTGGCCCTGTGTGGGATATTTGGAGAGTGGTTACCATGGTTATATGCTGCCTTATTGCAGGGAGAAAGATACTAAACATCTTCTGTGAGAAGTTGACAGTCGGTCCAACTATATCTCAAGTGAGACATAGTTCCTTTACTGATAACTTGAAAAAGGCAATATTAGCTAAAGAAAACTAAAGAAAACGATATCACATTGAATTCTATTCATAGATAGTTTGTTTATGCTTCGGAATTATGATATTTAGACTCAAATGAATGGAAGTGAATGAGGATCCTGACATGGGAGGAAGGGTGTTGACAGCAGACAGGGACAGCAGTGGTCGCTAGCTCACTTGTAGATGACTTTAGATAGAAGGTATAAGACTGCTGTTTTTTTTTTTACAAGTTCTACTAAAGTGAAATATTCCTTTAAGGACCCATTTGGTGTCGGCTATAAAATATTTACATCACACACATATCTCGTTTAGATTATCTCCACCTCTTTATTATGGACACCTGTCAGATTGATTTCACAGTGACATTGTTTGAATCAACCCTCTTGAAAACGGTAGCACGACAGCAACTCGTTATCGCTCTCTATACTCTGATTGAAATGCACATTTACGCTGTATTTGATTAGGATCATATAGTTTATCGACGATAACCCTTGAATATGCACTGGTTAATGTTTTTTTTAATATTTTTCTTTATGTTGCAAATGTAAATGAAATAAAAAGATAACCGCACACCACACCATTGTTCCATATCAACCACAGCTAGTCAAACGAATGAGGGTGATAAAATCCAAAATGTCATGGAATGCATATCTCTGGATAAATATTCTATAGATATATAATGTATACATTTATGTACATGTATGGCACTTGATGACACAAACTCAAGAATCCCCCCCCCCCCACAAATTAAAGAAATTGGCGCTTGGGTGTAAAAAAAAATTAAAATAAAATACATAATAACAGTCAATAATAATAATAATAATAAGACAATTTTAAAAGTCAATAAGTCACACACTTCTGCAGTGGTCCCACTGCACCGGGTGCTGCCTTGCTGCTCAGCACACATGGAGTGAGTGATCACTTTTGGGTTAAGGTTGATGGTGTGAGCACAGGCAACCAAAACAATGACACAACGCCAATCAATATACCAGATATGTGAGTGATGAGTGATATACTGTGAGAATATATTGTATTTATCTACTAAATAAGTCTACAGAGTAGTTGTTTGCCCTTTCAACTTGACAGATGTGGGTGTTTCTGTGTCCAGAACCCACACACACGGAATGTCAACGACCCACCAGTATACAGTACAGAACCAGAGAGCTGTCTTTTTGGCTTATTAGTGCAAGAATATAGTCGCTGTCCAGGTGGACGACAGAGAGACAGAAAAACACTTAAAATCAGATATGAACGTGTGCTTTTAAGAAGCACTTTACAAAAACTAAAAAAGAAAAAACTAAAAACAAACAAACACTAAAGTTGCATCAGTGCCTCGATCCTTTCTCATAAATGTTTGTTTTTGTTGTCAAGAAAAGACAAATAAAAGGTATATATACCCCACCGAATTCATACTGAGGTTGGCGAGATAAACTGTCCACCACGTTCTTGTTAATAATCAACCGTTTATACATAACGTCCTATTATATTATCCGTCCCCCGTATAGACCACAGCCTCGAGGCGAGAGGCCCGCCGTTATCAGACATAGGCAGAGTCGCTCGATTGAGTGCGGCCAAAATTGGGCATGCTCATCCTGGGAAGGTCTTTGTTTCGAATCTCGTAGATAGACTTCCTCCTCGCCTGCACTCCCCTCACCGCCGTCTTGATCTTCCTCCAGCCGAGGTGGTTGAGCTCGGCCAAGTTCAGCAGCACACAGATGCCGCTGACCGCGAACATGAAGACCAGGAACACCGTCTTCTCGGTGGGCCGGGACACGTAGCACTCGACGTCTTTGATGCAGGGATAGCGGTCGCACTCGTACACCGCGGGCACGTTGAATCCGTACAGGAAGTATTGACCCACCAGGAACCCTATCTCCAGCGCGTTCCTGAACACCACCTGGATGATGTAGAAGCGCGAGATGCCCTCCTGTCGGCGCATCTTGGACTTTGTGCTACTAGTTCTCATGGCCGAGTTGGGGATGCAGTCCTTGCCGGCGTCCATGCAGTCGGGCTCCGCGTCCTTCGTGGAGTTCTCGGTGTTCTGCAGCACTCCGTTCACTATCTTGATCTTCTTGCTGCTGTCGTCCCGCTTCATCGAGTCCTGGTCCTTGTCCAGGGAGAGGTACACCGTGGAGAAGCGGCGCTCCTTCTGCTTGGCCGACTGGTGCACGGAGTAGGTGATGAAGCAGAGGCTCGGGCAGCACACCATGATGATCTGGAACACCCAGTATCGGATGTGGGAGATGGGGAAGGCCTTGTCGTAGCACGCCTGGTTGCAGCCGGGCTGCAGGGTGTTGCACACGAACATGGACTGCTCGTCGTCATAAACGGTCTCGCCGACGATCGCAACGACCAGAATCCGGAAGATCACCACCACTGTTAGCAGGATCCTAATAAAAAGACAAGGGGAATACAAAACAAATATATATATAAAGGTCCGTGTTTATCTGTGTGTATAGGCTATACAGTTGATCAACTTAATAGTTTTAATAAACAAACGGGGACTCAATTGGGGATTGGGAGGGAGGGGGAAGTAAAGCTTGTGGAGCAGCTGTTTGGGAGCTGTCCAGTGCTGAAGTAAAGGTTATGAAGCGGCTGTTTCGGAGCTGTCCAGTGCTGAAGTAAAGGTTATGAAGCGGCTGTTTGGGAGCTGTCCAGTGCTGAAGTAAAGGTTATGAAGCGGCTGTTTTGGAGCTGTCCGGTGCTGAAGTAAAGGTTATGAAGCGGCTGTTTGGGAGCTGTCCGGTGCTGAAGTAAAGCTTGTGGAGCAGCTGTTTGGGAGCTGTCCGGTGCTGAAGTAAAGGTTATGAAGCGGCTGTTTGGGAGCTGTCCGGTGCTGAAGTAAAGGTTATGAAGCGGTTGTGTGGGAGCTGTCCAGTGCTGAAGTAAATGTTATGAAGCGGCTGTTTGGGAGCTGTCCAGTGCTGAAGTAAATGTTATGAAGCTGCTGTTTGGGAGCTGTCCAGTGCTGAAGTAAAGGTTATGAAGCGGCTGTTTGGGAGCTGTCCAGTGCTGAAGTAAAGGTTATGAAGCGGCTGTTTGGGAGCTGTCCAGTGCTGAAGTAAAGGTTATGAAGCGGCTGTTTGGGAGCTGTCCAGTGCTGAAGTAAAGGTTATGAAGCGGCTGTTTGGGAGCTGTCCAGTGCTGAAGTAAAGGTTATGAAGCGGCTGTTTGGGAGCTGTCCGGTGCTGAAGTAAAGGTTATGAAGCGGCTGTTTGGGAGCTGAAGTTTAAGCGGCTGTTTGGGAGCTGTCCGGAGCTGAAGTCCACCACCAGCTCGTGCTGAAATGGAGAGCGCTTCCCCATCTCACGCGACCCCTTATCCCACCCCGACACAGTCTAATTCTCCCAAGTGTTACATAACTGTCTGGTCCCCTCTATATACAATCCTAAAAAAAGCGACTATTTTGTCAATTAGGTTAATTCTATCTCGTTTTTCTTTTGGGAGGGGAGGGGGGGGGGGGGGTATTACATTCACTCAATGCACTTATGCCGACTGCAGAGAGTCAGTATTGTGTTTTGTTCACACAACTCTCAAAAGCCAGTTCTTCTCGGCTATAACGCCTATATACCACTTTCAAACAGCTGTTATAATACACTCTTACCTTCCGATCATAGTAGAGTGCTGTTGGACAGCCGCCTCCAGGAGACGTTCTAATATGGTCCACTCCCCCATGATGATTGCTCATTCGGAGAGACGATAGCACTCCGTGCAACAATGTGCAAAAAAAAGAAAAATCAAATGGAATGTATTCTTCTTCTTCTTCTTCTTCTTCCCTGACTATATCCCGTTGTTGTCGGACGAATGCATTGGTAATGGATGGACTGGTAACGCGCGCTGCGCTCCGCGTCTAGCTGTTGCGCCTGCCTGCCTTCCTGCCCGCCGCCTCCCGTGCGTGTGCGCCTTCTACTACTGACGGCTCGCACAACAACCGCCGGAGCACTTTTGCTCGCGCGAGTCCGAAGTGCTGATTAGTGGAAAAGCTCCCTCCTCTTCCTCCTCCTCCTCCTATACCGGTATTGCGCGACAGGTCGCGCGCGCACCCGCGCACCCGCGCCGCGCTTGAATGGAGCAGGGATGGATGGATGGATGAGAACGGCGTGTGTGTTCCGCGAGCGCTTTAATCCCCTCTTTTTATAAGTAGACCGCTATTGCGTCACGCGCCGCGCAAACAGGTTGGTTGGTGTGTGGAGCGGAGGAGCGCACGGTATCTACTGTATTTATCTACATGTGGAAACAATGCCTGGATCACACGCGATATATATATAGGCTCTAGTGGGGGGGAGAGTGAGACATGATGGGTTGGTTGGCGCACTTATCTCTGCCATCATGTTTACTCTGGCATAATTTATGTGAGGATTTTCCTTCCAACCGGCAGCAAATTAAATATTTTAAAGTCTTAGCTATAAATAAACATATTTTAATGTCCACAAATGTGTTTTTTTTAATGAGGTGATTTGTGATTCAAGTCGTGTTGTGCACTTGTTGTGCCAACATAACCCCACATGGCACAATGTTATTAAAATGCTATCTAAATCTCTGTCTGCATGTGTGTCTGTGGCATATCTCGAATGAATGAAAACTTTATTTAACAGATTGCAGAATGGGTACAATTAGAGTACACGGCTCAATATACACACAATTGTTAAGGGGATGCAGACCACTGACGTTTGTCTTGTTTACATCAGGGTCCCCCATTTTCAATTTATAATACCGATAGTATTGCCGACGACCCGGGGGAGTGCATTGTTCGATTTGGTGCCATTTTGTCAGATGGCGTCGCTACAACAGGTGCTATAATATAACAACAAACGTCACGTTTAGCCTGCGCTCATCTCGAGAACCGTTCACCCGGTGGACTTCATGCTTGGTGGGTGTGTTGCCGAGGACCCAGCGGGCACATTTGGTGTAATTTGGCCAGATGGTGGGATAATAACAACAACGGACTTTATGTTTTGGCCTGTAACTTTTGAACCAATTATTTTGTTCCTGGATTCTGTGGGTCAAATGCAAATATATCCATGTGTAAGCCACGTCCATTTGCACACTTTTAAATTTTGTACAAAGCCTCCTATACAAATCCTGAGCAATCGTCACCAAATTTGATACAGAGCATCTCTGGAGGATCAAGCCATAAAAAGTTAATTTTCCAGAATTAGATTTCCCATACATGTTTTGCTATATAGCTGTCCCACAAAACGTTCTCAAATGCTGTAGGTATACGGCTTATATTACAACAAATTAAAATGACATATATCTCCCGAACGCTTTGTGCTATTGATGTCAATATAATGATGATGCTGTAGCAGCATCATATACGTTTAAACATACTGATCCTGTCTGTCCTTCGCATTTCTCGGGAACCGTTCACCCGATTGATTTGTCCCTTGGCGGGTGTATTTCTGAGGGCCCCGGGGAGTGCAGTGTCGAGTGTGAAGCCGATCGGTTGAGTGGTTCTCGAGAACGATGCAAGCAGCTGTACCGCCAGTCTCCACGCCCACGGGCATGCGTTCCATGCAGGAGCCAAACAATTGGCCCGTTCTGAATGGACACGTGCTCCAAACGGCCACAACGGTACAACCCGAACTGGCACTGCACTAGTATTTACAAAAGAATGAAGGAACCAATAGAAACAATTTGAACATTTAATCCAAAAAATTACGAGAAAACATTAACATTTAACATAAATTAAATGTATATTAACAGTTTCAATGTTATCTTTAGTTTCATGAACAATATAAAGTTTTGTATTATGATGTAAATGGTAAATGGCTTTTTTTTTTTTAATATAGCGCTTTACAATTTGTTACACACATTTTTACCCATTCTCTCACACATTCACACGCCGACGGCAGAGGCAACCATGCAAGGTGCCAACCTGCATGCTCATCGGGAGCAATTATGGGGTTAAGTGTCTTGCTCAAGGACACATCGCCACGCTGCCCGGAAGGAGCGGGAATCGAACCGGGAACCTCCAGATTGCCAGACGACTGCTCTATCTCCCGAGCAGGGCTGGACTGGGACAAAAAATCGGCCCTGGCATTTTTGGCCCAGACCGGCCCACCATAATCGGTCGGACACCACCCACCAGTACACCATCCTTGCGGTCCCCTTAAATATGCGTACCTACTGTACTATTCCCCCAAACCACTACAAAGCTGGGTAGTAAGTGCCATGGACAAGTGGACCAGTGCAAGTGGACCAGTGTACTCACTCACTCTTGGCTGAATCTTGTTTTGGGTGGTGATGTAAAAACATCTGCATCATAGCAGGCTCAGGATGGGCAAAGTAGTCATCCCTGTCTCTCTCCTCCACAACCTGGCTTGACTAGACATAAGGAGAGAGAGATGATTACAATTAACTGGTACATTCAGGTCCAGAATTGTTGGAATTCCCTGACAAAGATGTGCAAAAAGCTGTACAATTTAAACAATACCATACTGGTAATGAGCAAATAGTTGTTTATTCAATGAATGCATGGAGCTGTTCCATCTTATTTCATTTGATACTAACTACTCAGTTCATACAGATTTCAAGTATTCAAATATCAATGATGAATATTGCATAAGGTTTACACAGTTAATAGATCACCTTCTTGTTTTATATTCATGTTCAGAGAGGAGTAATAGTTGATCTTTGTATGTGATTTATATGGCAATTAAATCAATGGTGTGCTTGTTTGTTTGGCGAGGTTGACCTACAGTTAATGTGCCTACCATGACATGTGAAGGTGCATGATCAATGGACAGCACAAAAACTATTTGTGTAGGTGGAGACTAGAGCTACCACAGATAGTAATAAGTTATAAGAGTAAGTAATCCATACCATATATATCATAATAGTTACCTTATTACCATACCATGAAAATAAACTGTGCTGCCTGTTGTGAATGTGTTTTTCCCTGTAGGCTAATACATAAGTAGGCATACATTTTTGCAGTTTAATGAATGCTTTTAGGTGATATCCTCAGGAATACAAATTGGTCAAGATAATTTGTTTTTATGATGTGTTTTTAATTTCCAAATACAAATCTAATCAAATAAAAAAAGCTGTTTTTGCAGTTGAGCTACATGCAGGTGTTGTATATTATACAGCCGTTTCATGCATCTTTATCAAGGGAACCCTTATCCTAATGATTTTTTAAATAATATTATGATGATACGATATGGACCTAGTAGTTGGGTCATCTGTGGCACTTCGTTTCTCAATGGATTTGTCATCTAGGAGGGTTAATAAACAAATTTAGCTGGGGTGTATTTTTTTTAAAAGGCGGGGGAAATTTGTGAGAGACCAAAATCCAAAATGGCTGCTGTGGAAATTAACTTTTTAATGGTTTGACCTACAATGATGCACAATATGACAATACATGGTACCAGCCCCCTCTCAGTCCTGTACCAGCCCCCTCTCAGTCATGTACCAGCCTCCTCTCAGTCATGTATACCAGCCCCCTCTCAGTCCTGTATACCAGTCCCCTCTCAGTCATGTACCAGCCCTCTCTCAGTCATGTACCAGCCCCCTCTCAGTCCTGTATACCAGCCCCCTCTCAGTCATGTACCAGCCCCCTCTCAGTCATGTATACCAGCCCCCTCTCAGTCATGTATACCAGCCCCCTCTCAGTCATGTACCAGCCCCCTCTCAGTCATGTACCACAGCCCCCTCTCAGTCATGTACCACACGACTGGCGGGGGGGGGGGGGGGGGGTGCTTAGTAAGAGATGTGATTAGTGTTAGTCAGTATACCAATACATGGTACCAGCCCCCTCTCAATCATGTACCAGCCCCCTCTCAGTCATGTACCAGCCAGCCCCCTCTCAGTCATGTACCAGCCAGCCCCCTCTCAGTCATGTATACCAGCCCCCCTCTCAGTCCTGTATACCAGCCCCCTCTCAGTCCTGTATACCAGCCCCCTCTCAGTCATGTACCAGCCCCCTCTCAGTCATGTACCAGCCCTCTCTCAGTCATGTACCAGCCCCCTCTCAGTCATGTACCAGCCCCATCTCAGTCATGTACCACAGCCCCCTCTCAGTCATGTACCACAGCCCCCTCTCAGTCATGTACCAGCCCCATCTCAGTCATGTACCAGCCCCATCTCAGTCATGTACCAGCCCCATCTCAGTCATGTACCACAGCCCCATCTCAGTCATGTACCAGCCCCATCTCAGTCATGTACCACAGCCCCATCTCAGTTATGTACCAGCCCCCCTCTCAGTCAGTACCAATGGGCCGCTGTCCCAGCCTATATTTTTATAAATAATCTTTTTTTAAATCATAACGGCCCAAATATGCGTCGGCCCACCGGGCAAATGCCCGGTATGCCAGATGGCCAGTCCAGGCCTGCTCCCGAGCCACTGTCGGCCCTATGCAGCCTATAGTTAAAATGCTATATTTAAAAAGAATGAAGCAACCGATTTGAACATTTAATTCAAACAACAACGAGAAGACATTTAACCCGTTCACTGCCACACGACAGAAGGTTAACCCTTTACTATCACACAACCGACGGTCTCCGCAGTGAAAGGGTTAACCGTTTTGGTAGTGCGGCGGCAGTGAAAGGGTTAACAAAAGGGGACGTGGGCATGGGCGTGGCCTGCCACAAAAAGGCACATAACGTCCAAACTAATTCAGGTAACACCACGAAACATTGGCGAAAGGCTTGTCACAGGCCAGGAAAAACCGAACAGAACTTTCCAAGCAGGCCAGGTGATGGGTAGATGGTGGACGCACGTACAAGGACACGCGGGAGGTTTGGAAGTGATGGCAAACAGATGTCCGTCGGCACCGGAAGTGACAGCGACGTAGAAAGAGCTGACGAACAATTGAATAAAGCAGTGGCGCACCTAGGCATGGGCAACATGGGCCGCTACCCAGGGTGGCATCTGTTTGTGACTGTGAGCTATAGGCAGGTGACTGCCCTGTTTGTGACTGTGAGCCAGTGTTTTTTAGTCGAGTCACTAAATCTCAAGTCCGAGTCGAGTCTCAAGTCCCCTAGTGTTCGAGTCCAAGTCTGAGTCACCAAAGAAGAGCCTGAGTCGAGTCCGAGTCAGGTACCCATTACCCGAGTCCGAGTCCGAGTCCACGTCGTCAAGGTTGAGTCACCTCCACTCTGGCAGTCAAAGAGCTGACATTCAAATAAAATATTATTATTTAAATTGTTTTTAT